>NC_086103.1:4276944-4578333 GCF_963921235.1 Mobula hypostoma
TCAGCCATAAGGAACCAGTATTGCTTAAAGTGGACTTTGGCTCAATAAAAATTTATAGACTGTGTACTTTATTTATTTAGGCAGCTTGAGATAGTGGTAAATTCAGATTGCTTTCTCTCTGTCCCCATTGTATTCAATCCTCCTAGTCTTATTACTTGCAGCAGTATATTCCTGTTGAAGTCCTTTTGTACAGATTGTACAATTAAGAAAATTGACAAGTAAAATTGCAATAGTGTGTCATTTAAGATTGTAGCAGGACTTGTTCATTTGTTTTAGTCTGTGAAGCTGGATACCAGTGAATTCTCTTATGAAGCAATAAACATTAAATTTTATTGGAAACACAAGAGATTCTGCAGATTCTGGAAATCCAGAGTAACACACACAAAATGCTGGAGGAACACAGCAGATTTGGCAACTTCTATGGAAAGGAAAAGAATAAAATGTTGACGTTTCGAGCCGAGATCCTTCTTCAGGGTTTTGGTCTGAAATGTCCAGTCTTACATTTTATTGCGGAGTGTTCTTTCCTGATGATCCAGCTCAAAAACAATTTGTAGTTCTTTGCCACGGACATCTGTGGAGGCCAAGTCTTTATATATATTTAAGGCAGAGGTTGATAATTTCTTGATTAGTCAGAGCATGAAGGGAAATGGGGAGAAGGCAGGAAATTGGGACTGAGAGGAAAATTGGATCAGCCGCAATGAAATAGCAGAGCAGATTCAATGGGTCAAATGGCCTAATTCTGCTCCTATATCTTTTGGTAAGATGGTCTTATGGTTTTCTAACAATGTCAATGTAGAAAAAAGAACTTGAATGTCATTCATGAAAGCTTAATTTGGTCTGGACTGCAGAGTATGCTCGGTCTCCCTCACAGTCTCTCCTTGTACCATATAGCCTACATTATAATAAGAGACTACTTTATGTTTTAGTAACACATCGTTGCATGTGCTATTAGGCACGTATTGATCTGTATGTGTGTGTCAAGTTCCGACTCTACCAGTAAAGAACCATGAAACTTAGTTCCCGTCTCCAGCGTTTTTATTAATAACATAGTTGTGTAAACAGGCCACATACACAACAAATTGGCGACGAGAATTATCAACCTACATCTTATCAGAACGCCGTGTTTTAATTGATAATGACATTCAGAGGAAAAGAGAGAGAAGGGAGCTGGAAAGGAGCAACACATGCATCTAGGCGGAGTGCCCTCGTTGCACTAGCAAAAAGGACACGTGAGTCAAGTGGAACGTGCAGTGACTGCAAGGAGCTAGCTAAAAAGAAAACAAGGAAAAACGGGACTAAATTAACATAACAAAGATGGCGATTATTGGAACCATTGCAGCATTTGATAGTGGCATTGAAAACAGGGTAACTTATGCTACGTCCACACTAAATCAGATAATTTTGAAAACGCCGGTTTCACGTAAAAACGATAGGCGTCCACACCAGGCGTTTTTAAAAATACCTCCGTCCACATTAATACGGGTATTTGGGTGAATCTCCTCCTACTGGGCATGCGCAGGACACAGCTACAGAAAACAAGCTAATAGGAAACGGTATACTATTTCCATTTCTGCGGCGACTATGTGCTATTTCCATTGGTCAAAATCTAGAGTACCTATAACAACAGCGAAAGAAAGTTTTCAATAGTGTCTTCGAGGAATACATAGAAAACATCTGCTGGAAAAAGCAGCTATTAACGTAGACAATAAACAACACACGCGTGAAGCCGTCCGCCATTGTTGTTGTGGTGTTGGAGGTTGCGTTCAAGAAAACAATGAAATTCCGCGCTGCCACTACCATCTGTTCCGACACGTCATGACAGTGTTTTTAAAAAGCTCCGGTTACCCCGTACACACTACACCGCCCAATCGGCGTTTTCAGATTTACACACTCTGGAGAGCGTTTTAGAAAAGCTTCATTTTCGGGGGAGGAGAACACCGTTTCAGTGTGGATGGAGGGTCAAAACGAAGAGACAAAGCTTCAGTTACGTATTTATCTGATCCAGTGTGGACGTAGCCTTACATTGAAAGAGTGGAGCTATATTGTGATGCTAATGATGTTAATGATGAAAAGAAAGCCAGTGTCTTACTCAGTGTTATGGGAACAAAAACATACGGGCTGCTACAGAGCTTGTTAACCCCTGAAAAGCCAGCTGACAAAACGTTCAAGCAAATAGTAGACACTCTCCAACAGCATTTACACCCCAAACCACTGGTCATTGCTGAAAGATTTAAATTTAATAAACGGAATCAGAGCAAAAATGAAAGCATTTCTGAATATTGTGCTGAATTGGGCAAATTATCAGAACATTGTCAATTTGGAGCTGATCTATCAGACACATTGAGGCAAACACGAGGAAATCTGCAGATGCTGGAATTTCAAGCAACACACATAAGAGTTGCTGGTGAATGCAGCAGGCCAGGCAGCATCTCTAGGAAGAGGTACAGTCGACGTTTCGGGCCGGGACTCTTTGTCAGGACGCATTGAGGGACAGGTTAGTGTGTGGCATGCACTGTGAAACCACACAGAAGAAGCTCCTGGGTGAAAAAGACCTTACATTAGAGAAGGCGCTGAACATTGCAATATCAATGGAAACAGCAGCACGAGGTGCTTCAGAGACACAACAAAAATCTCTGGAATATGCCACAAATAAAATGTTACTGAACAGAAATGAAGGAAATAAATGTTACCTTTGTGGAAACATGTCACATGACCCTGATGACTGCTGGTTTAAAGACAAAGAATGCAGAAACTATGGCAAACAGGGCCACATTGGCAGAGTATGCAAAGCTAGTCAACAGCAGATAAAGGACAAAATACAGAGAAACAAGAAACCCCAGAAAGGAAAATACAACAACGTACACAAAATGAAAGAAAGCAATTCTGATGAAAATGACTCAGACAAAAGTGAATTGTCTTGTCTGCAACTTCACAGCGTGAAAGAGACAGATGATCGAAGAGTAATATGAATCACTCCAGAAGTGGCAGGTGTGTGACTAAAAATGGAGTTGGACACAGGCTCAGCTGTAACAGTGATCTCTATAAATGACTACAAACAACTGTTTTCTTACATATCTCTGAAATGAACTAAACTATTGCTAAATACTTACACAGGACAGAGAGTGCGTCCCAAAGGTAAAATTAAAGTGACAGTGACCTACAGAGACAAAACACAGCAGGTGAACCTCAATGTACTGAGAAATGGAGGACCACAATTGCTGGGATGTGAATGGCTCAGGAAAATCCAGTTGGGTTGGCACACCATCAAGGCACTAGTTATGTCAGCAAAGGAGAGCAGCAAGGCTACATCTGAGAGACTGTCACAAATACTTGCTGACCTGAAGTAGTGTTCATGAAACGAATAGGAACACTTCAGAGCATGAAGGCAATGATTGAGATTGAGGAAAATGCATGTCCAAAATTTCACAAAGGCAGGCCAGTGCCATATGCAATCTGTCCTACAGTAGAGGCAGAGCTGAAAAATCTGGAGCAGACTGGGGTCCTATCAAAGCTGGATTGGAGTGAATGGGCCATGCCTATTATTCCCGTGATGAAGAAAACCTCCAGCACAAAACCATGAAAACCAAGCAAGGTGCACATATGTGGAGACTTTAAAGTAACTGTTCACCCAGTTCTCCGCACAGTACCTTATCCTCTACCTTGTATTGAGGACATCTTTGCTTCCCTGCCAGGAGGGGAACATTTCACAAAATTCGATTTGGCCCAAGCTTATCTCCAAATGGAAATCGATGAAGCATCCAAGAAATACCTGACAATAAATACACACAAAGGACTTTACCAGTATAACAGGTTGGTGTTTGGGATAGCATCAGCTCCTGCAATCTGGCAAAGGGAAATGGATCAGGTCCTGCAGGGGATTCCAGGGACTCAGTGTTACCTGGATGACATCATTGTCACTGACAAAGATGACGACGAGCATCTTTCTGACCTTGAACAAGTGCTCACCAGGTTACGAGAATATGGGCTCAGAGCTAATCGACAGAAATGTGAGTTTTTCAAAAAGGAAATCTCATACTGTGGGCATGTGATCAACATAGATGGCTTACACATGTCTCAAGACAAGACAGAAGTGGTGCTTAAGGCACTACCACCTGAAAATGTGTCTCAGCTGAGAGCGTATCTTGGTCTAGTGAAATACTACCACAAGTTCTTGCCTAACCTATCCACAGTCCTACACCCACTAAATGCATTTTTACAGGCAGGGACACAATGGAAGTGGACTGAGAGCTGTGTGAAAGCATTTCAAGAAACTAAAAGACTCATAACTTCAGAAAGGGTGCTCGCGTACTTTGACCCCTCCTTACCAATCTGACTGGCTTGTGATGCCTCACCCCATGGGATAGGAGCTGTGTTATCTCATAAGTTTCCAGATGGCTCAGAAAGACCAATAGCCTTTGCCGCAAGAACGCTAACTTCAGCTGAACGCAACTACGCACAGATTGACAGAGAGGCCCTAAGTCTCGTGTGGGGAGTCAAGAAATTCAGTCACTACCTGCATGGTCAAAAGTTTACCCTGCTGACTGACCATCAGCCTCTCGTGTCAATCTTCAACCCAAGGAAAGGCGTTCCAGTGATGACAGCACAATGGCTGCAGCGATGGTCTCTTTTCTTAAGGGGTCACATGTTTGACATTGAACACAAGGGGACAAGCAACATGGCAACACAGATGGCTTGTCACATTTACCACTGCCGACTTCAGACATAACTACACAAATGGATTCAGCAGAGGTCTTTCACACAACAATAGTCGAATGATTACCAGTGGCAAACAGCCTCATTGAAAGGGAAACACGCAATGACTGTATGTTGTCAAAAGTGTATGACATCACGGTAAAGGGATGACCAGCACGTGGTAACACTCTGTTTCCAGCGTTCTCAGCGAGGAAGGAACAATTGTCAGTGTGTCAGGGGACACTAATGCGTGGTTCACAAGTTGTGATTCCTCCCAAGCTACACACCAGAGTGCTGAAGGAACTGCATAAGGGGCACCTGGGTACCGGGAAAATGAAAAGTCTTGCCCGTGCCTATGTGTGGTGGCCAGGAATCGATAAACAGATTGAGGACTTGATCAAGAACTGCTCTGGATGTCAAAAGATCTAGAACACACCACCACAAGCCCCTCTCTGTTCATGAGAGTGGCCTTCATCACCATGGCAATGAGTGCACATCGACTTTGCTGGACCATTCATGGACTTTATCTTTTTAATCGCTGTCGATGCACATTCCAAATGGCTAGAAGTCATCAAAATTAAGACAATCACATCGGAAAAGACCGTTACAGTTCTGAGGACCATGTTCGCCGGGAATGGCATACCAGAACAAATCTGCACAGACAATGGACGACAATTTGTCTCTGAAGAATTCCAAAGTTTTGTGAAGAGCAATGGAATCAAGAACTTTACTTCTGCTCCTTACCATCCATCCACAAATGGCTTGGCAGAAAGATTTGTACAGACATTCAAGAAAGCCATCAAGGCAGTGGACAGCGAAAATCGACCACTGCAACACAAGATAGACAACTTCCTCCTTGCAGTACATGCAACCACGAATCTGACTCCAGCGATGATGTTTCTGAACAGGAACCTGAGGTCCCACATGGATTTTCTCAAACCAGATGTACGGCGTGATGTGGAGAACGAACAGTTCAAACACTTGAATGCTAAGTCAACACGGAGTTTCAGTGTGGGACAGTCAGTTCTTGCACGTGATTATTGGAATGAAAAGTGGCAGCCGGGTACAATTTCTGCCTTAAACGTGCCACTGATGTATACAGTGGAGATGGGAGAGAACGTATGGAGACATCATGTGGACCAAATCCTGGATGCTCAGGTAAAAAACACAACAACACCTTACCTGGACTCCCCTGACATAGAAGCAAACACTCCTGATGTGACCACGTCAGCCTCAACTACAGATAAGCCTGTCATCAGTGCTGATGACTCACCAGATGTACCTGTGGAGACTCATTCCCCAAAGCAAATGTTTCAGGACAGATGTTACCCGGAGAGGCAGAGAAGACCGCCCGCCCCCCCCCCCAGAGACTTGAGTTCTAAATGGGTCTTAGACCAAAAGTAAAAAAAAAGGAGGCTTGTTATAATTTGATATTATTAAGTTACTTTGTTATAATTTGTAAACAAATGGTAGGCATTTGTATGTTAAGGGTAAACATATTTGTTTAGCATAGTGCTCCAGTAAAAAAAAGCAATTGATACACTATTAAAATAAAAGGGGACGAGTGTACCGTATAGCCTGCATTATAATAAGGGACTACTTTATGTTTTAGTAACACGACGTTGCATGTGCTATTAAGCGCGTATTGGTCTGTATGCGTGTGTCAAATTCGGACTCTACCAGTAGAGAACCATTAAACTTAGTTCCAGTCTCCAGCATTTTTATTAATAACACAGTTGTGTAAAAAGGCCACATACGCAACACTCCTCTTCATGACAACGTCTAGTCACATGAACCTTTTGCTTCCATACAGCTCCTGGCCTTCTGCTGGCTCCAACCCTCTGGTCCTCTGGTCCTCCATTGAGTTGCAGTGAATCATGGGTTGTAACTATGCAACAGGAGAGAGATATAAATCGATCCCCGCCACCCCCCCCCACACTGTGTAGGTGAGTAATTGAATCCATGGTGGTGGCAGTTGGTAAGAAAGTATTGAAAATAAAATGTGATTAGCGTAAGTGGTCGGTGTGGTCTTGATGGTCAAAAGCCCTGTTTCCTTGTTGTATGAGTCCCTGACTAAACTCATGCTAAATTCGCTAATGAAGGTTGGTGAAGGGCAGATGAACTGCAGATAAATGGAAACCGGTCCCTTAGCTTAATTAGTTATGGGATGTGTCATTAACAGAGCAAGAAGTCAAAAAGACCAGGATTACAGCTTGATACCATGAATATCAATTTCTCTAACCTCCTGTGACACTCCCATCTATTCCTATCTCCACTCCCTTTCTTTCCAATTTTTCCATTCACCATTCTAGTTATCCTTGCACCCTTTCTCTTCTCCCCTCCTGCCTTCATGACCTGCCCAGTGTCTCCCACTGATGCCCTTTTCTCATCCGTTTCTTCCATGGTCCACTGTTCTCTTCTATCAGATTATTTCTTCTTCGGCCCTTTACCTTTTCCACCTATTACCTCCCAGCTTCTATATCATCCGCCCTCCCCCAATCACTCAACTTCCTTTTCATTTATCTATCATTTCTCAGCTTCTCCCACCACATTCTTATCCTGCCTTTGGAGAACTTTTAATACTTTGAGGATTTTATATGGCCACCTGGCTTTACCCTCTAAGGTTGTGTTTTTGTATTTGTGATAATGTATCAACAACTAACCTTCAATGGTCTGATACTTTTACCTTTTCCCAACCTGAGGTCCATGGACCCCTTGGTTAATGGTAGGAGCCCATAGTATAAAAAAGGTTGAGAAGTCTTATATTTAGCTCAATATATTGTGTATTGATTTGATCTGTACATATTGATTGATGCAGGCAGCTATAAAGGTGATGTTCTTTTCTCCAACATATCGATGCAGTTACAAAGAAGGCACAACAACAGCCATTAGAGTTTGAGGAGATGTTGAATGTCTCCAAAGACTCCAGCAAATTTCAACAGGTGTATCAGTGAGAGCATCCTAACAGGTTGCCTCACTGTCTGGTATGGAGGGGCCACTGAGCAGGATCAGAGAAAGCTGCAGAGGGTTGTAGTGTCAGCCAGTTCTACCACAGGCACCAGCCTTTCCACCATTGAGGACATCTTCAAAAGGTGATGCCTCAAAACGGCAGTATCTAGCACTAAGTACCCCTGCTACCCAGAGCATGCCCTGTTCTCAATGCTACCATCAGAAAGGAGGTACAGGATCCTGAAGACACACATTCAATATTTTAGGAACAGCTTCTTCCCTTCCGCCATCAGATTTCCCAAAGTACAATGAACACATAAACGTTACATCAAGAATTTCTGCTCTATTTTTGCACTACTTATTTAATTTTTATGCATAAGTTTCTGTACGTTATATTTAATTTACATACTTATTTTATATTTTATACATATATATACTGTAATGTGTGGAGGGGTGGAAATATGTCTTTACCAAAGGAGATGTAAGGCACTCCTTCCCTCCACTATCCTGAAAGTCACCCTCGGGCAGGAGGTAGCAGCTGCTTAGACCCTCGATCAGGGTCATGTGAAGCCAGGGGAGCAGCTGGTGGATGGTCATATGAATATCACAAGTTCTGGTTATGTGACCACTGACATTAGGAAACCTCTGATGAGTATTGATAATGGTTGGGGTTATTCATCTTGTAAAGACACTGCCCAGAAGAAGGCAATAGCTGACCTCTTCGGAAGAAAAGTTTGCCAAGAACATTCATGGTCATGGAAAGACCGTGACTGCTCATGTCTTATGACACATAGATACGCAGTGTATATTGTATATATGTACTATATATATGTTTATTATATACTTATATACGGTATATATTTTCCAGTTACAATTATAATTATATAGTATATTTATGTATTGCAAAGTTCTGCTGCCATCAAACAACAAATTTCTCAACATACTGTATGTCAGTAATAATAGAACTGATTCTGATTCTGTACACACAGTGTACAAGACAAGCTTTTCACGGTATCTTGGTACATGTAACCAATGCCTTGTAGTGGTGTTCCATAATAAGAGAATGAACTCAAATACAATTAATTCATGGTGGTGATGGTGATGGGCATCGCTGATGCCATGGTCTGAGAGAGAGTGTCTCATTGCACTTCTTTATGGATAAACTTGGGTAAACACCATAGAATCATCCGAAATGGAGAAGTAGGCAAAGAACGTAGATTAGCATAGCAGACTCACAGACCCTAAACCTATGATGTCTGTACCAAACTCAAAGCCAAATTAAACTGCATTGCTTCTGATTGTAAATGATCCATATCTCTCTAGCTCCTGTATATTTATGCGCTTATCTAAAATCTTCTTAAATCTAACATTCATAGCCCCTTCCACCCATATTCTTGGCATCCTATTCGATCTACCTACCACTTTCTGTGTAATAAAACATGCCCCGGCTTCTCCCTTAATCTTTCCTTCCCTCACCTTGGAAGCATGTACAAAACATTTTGATAGTTCTACCTGGGAACTATCTGTCGATAAGAACATGCCAAACAGAAATAATCCTCAGATTAGCAAGTATAAAGATCCAGAGATAAAGGTATAAGGAATGAATAATTCTCCTCGTTCTCTTCTTATGAGAGTACCAAAGGATAAGAAAAAAAAATAGAAATGCATATAACCCTGAAGGCTTTATATAAAATAAATTTTTTAAAAAATGTTCCCAGTGGCTAAAGCTTCATTTACTCGAGGACCAGGTTTAAGATGATTGACAATGCAGCCAGAAGGAGGATGAGGGCAAACTTGCTGATACTTTGAGTATCAAGAATTGATAGTGAGTGATTGTCTGACAATGGTGGAAACAAATTCAAAACTGAATTACACAGAAATCTGTAACAGAAAACAATGAATGGATAGAGAAAAAATAGGTGCAAATGGGTGCATGCCAAACAAGTAGGTTCAAACTAGAAGTGCAGATGATGGAGTATTGTGTTCAGTTCTGGTCGCCCCCATTATAGGAAGAATGTGAAAGATTTAGAGAGAGTGCAGAGGACATTTACCTGAATGATGTCTGGATTAAAGAGCATATTTAATGAATGGAAATTGAGTAAACTTGCACTTTTGTTTTTGGAGCGAGAGCTGACTTGATAGAGGTGTACAAGATGATAAGAGGGAAAGATTGAGTGGGTAACCAGAGATTTTTTTCCTAGAGTGCAAATGGCAAATATGAGGGAGCATAATGTTAAGTTGTTTGGAGGATGTCAGAGGTAGGTTCTTTACACAGAGGAGTGGCTATCTGGAACGCTGTGCCAGGGGTGGTCGTAGAGGCAGAAACATTAGGGCGGACATTTCCAACCTTTTTTATGCCATGGATCCCAGGCTGGGAAACCCTGCATTAGGGGCATTTATGACACTTTTAGATAAACACTTAGATAAATTCTTTGAAGATAGAAAAATGTAAGGTTATGTCAGGGCGAAGAGTTAGCTTGATCTTAGAGTAGGTTAAAGGCCAAAAGGTCTGTCCAAAGCTATAGTGTTCTATGGTCAAAGTAAACTCCTTTTACGCTTTAACAACAAACAGAAAACAAAGAATGTCAACTATAAAATTAATTAATGCTACCTTGCTGTGTTCTGCTGTTGGTATTAAGCTATTTCTCTCAGTCCATCCACTTATCAATTTATGGATTAAAAACCTTGCATGAGTGTCATATTCAATTCCTGTCACATGACAAATGTCACACTTCAAGGTGCAACCTCCAAAACCACAGACATTGTCATGTAGAAATCTGCTACAGTTTATCTATTTCAGCTCTGTTATTCTTTTCACAAGATCCATTGCAATAAACTCTTCCACACGGTATCACGGCAGAATGAAAATCTATTGCTCGTGCTCGAAAATATTATTACAAATTGAACTACAGGTGTTTGCCATCTATTTGAATTGCTGCTACATTGAGATTGAATTTCAATTGTGAATGCAAACATCTGTCATACCATTTTGTCAGAAATGTAAGAGATTTTATTTAAGCTGTTTCTCCTACCAGTAGATTATCTGGTTATCTGAACAAATGAACAATTGCAGATTTTTTTTCTGTTCAAGATTTACATGCCTTCTCAGACTCCTTTTTCCCCCCTCCCCTTCTGCTCCTCATACTGGTCATGGTGCCTCTCCAGTCTCAGGTCAGATGCAGGGTTTCGAACTCAAAACGCCTACAATTCCTTTCCTCACATAGATGCTGCTCGACCCACTGGGTTCGTCCAGCACACATGAGAAGGAATTTCTTGAGCCAGATGGTGGAGAATCAGCTGATGTTTCAGGCTAAGACCCTTCATCAGGACTGGAAAGGAAGGGGGAAGAGTAAAATAAATTATGTGTTTGTGGGATCTTCTATTGAAATTGGGGAATGTTGGTCAATGCTTGAAGTAGTGTCAGGGGCTTGAATGCAAAGTGAAATCAAGTGACATAAGTGACAAAAAAACTTCACTCCCAGTTGAGCTCAATGCCTTCTACGCTTGCTTTGACCATCAAAACATGGAGGACATTCCACAAACTCCCACAGCCCCCAATGACCCTATGATTTCAGTCTCTAAGGCTGATATGAGAACATTCTTCAGGAGGGTGACCCGTGGAAAACATCCAACCCAAATGGGGCACCGGCCGAGTACTAAGGACCTGTGATAATCAACCGGATGGAATGATCATTAATTCCTTTAACCATTTGCTTTAGCAGCTTGTGGTATCCACTTGCTTCAAGTAGACTTTAGTGATACCAGTGCCCAAGAAGACTGTGGTAAACTACTTCAATGACTATCATTCAGTAGCACTTAAATCCACTGTGATGAAGTGTTTTGAGAGTTTAGTGATGAAACATATCAATCACTGCCTGGCAAGTGAAATGGATCCACTCCAATTTGCCTAGCAGCACAACAGGTCCACAGCAGATGCCATTTCATTGGTTCTTCACTCAACCCTGGAGCATCTGGAGAGCAAAGGTACATACATCAGGAAGCTCTTTTTTAACTATAGCTCAGCATTCAATACTATCCTCAGAATTAATCAATAAGCTTCAAGATCTTGGCCTCAATACCTCCTTGTGCAATTGGATTCTTAATTTCCTCCCTTGCAGAACCCAATTAGTTTGCAATGGCAATAACATGGAGATTGGTGACCAGTGGTGTTCCACAGGGATCTGTTCTTGGACCTGTCCTCTTTGTGATATTTAGGAATGACCTGGATGAAGAAGTTGAAGGGTGAATTAGTAAGTTTGCTGATGATGCAAAGGCTGGGTGTGTTGTGGATAGTCTGAAGGTTTGTCAGTGGTTACAGCGGGACATTGATAGGACGCAGAATTGGGTGGAGAAACGGCAGATGGAGTTCAACCCAAGCAAGTGTGAAGTGGTTCATTTTGGTAGGTCAAATTTGAGGACAGAAAGTAACAATGGTAAGACCTCTGGCAGTGTGGAGGATGAGAAAGGTACTGGAGTCAGTGTCCATTGGACACACAAAGCTACTGCACAGGTTGACATTGTTGCTAAGAAGGCGTATGGTGTGTTGGCATTCATCAATCATGGGATTGAATTCAAGAGGATGTGGATACTATAGAGAGTGTGCAAAGGAGAGTTACAAGGATGTTGCCTGGATTGGAGAATGTACCTTAAGAGAACAGTTTAGGTGAACTTGGCCTTTCTTCTTGGAGTGACAGAGGATGAGAGGTGACGTGATAGAGGTGTATAAGTTGATGAGAGGCATTGATCGTGTGGATAGCCAGAGGATTTTTCCCAGGGCTGAAATGGCTAACACAAGAGGGCATAGTTTTAAGGTGCTTGGAGGAAGGTAGAGAGAGGAGGTCAGGGATAAGTTTTTCACACAGAGAATGGTGGGTGTATGGAATGCACTGCCAGTGATGGTGGTGGAGGTGGATACAATAGGGTCTTTTAAGAGACTCTTAGATAGATACATGGAGCTTAGAAAATTAGAGGGCTATGTGGTAGGGTAATTCTAGGCAGTTTCTAGAGTAGGTTACATGGTCAGAACAACTTTGTGGGCGAAGGGCCTGTAATATGCTGTACCATGGAAACTCAAGATCTGTCAATCTACCCTCCGCACATTTCAAAAAGTGTAATCTTTTATCGCACATTAGTGCTACATTCAGCAAAATGGTTGTTTGCTTCTGTCAGTCTGTTTCCCATATTTTGTTGTTTATCAATAAATAGGAGTCATGTTTCAGAGTCAACTCTACTCTCACCTTGTCTTGCTCTTTGAGAAGATGAAGATTGATGCCAACATATTCAATGACACAATCCCAGACATTCCCTCTTCTCTCTACTCACTTTGGGCAGAAGATACTAAAGTCTTAAACCACATACCATCAGGCTCAAAGAGACCAATCGGGCTGTTACAGAACTATTGAATGGTGCTCTAGTACCATGAGAAGGACTCTTGACTTCTCAATCTACCTCAACATGGCCTTGCACTTCATCGTCAGTATGTGTGAGTTACCTGAAATTGTAAATTCAATGTACTCATTGACAACAGTGCTTCAAAGGCAGTTGGATAGGTGCTTGGGAGCAGAGGTTAAAGGAAATCAGGGCTGTCAACTATAACATGGAAGTATGAAAATAGCTGACACAATCAGTACAAAAGAGTCAAATCAGGAGTGCTAGCAAAAAAGAGCAACACACACAAGTTGCTGGAGGAGCTTAGCATGTCAGGCAGCATCTGTGGAGAGGAGTAAACAGTCAATATTTTGGACCAAGACCCTTCATCAGGACCTGGGTGCTAATTTGGCACTATTATCTGACTTTGGGTGGCAGGGTGGAGATATGTCTCGTCCAAAGAGGTGTAAGGCATACCTTCCCTCCTCTATCCTGCAGGTCACCCTTGGACAAGGTTCAGCACCTGCTTAATTTCTAGTCAGAGTCATGTGAAGCCATTGGAACAGGTGGTGGATGGTCATATGAGCACCTAGTGCATATCACAAGTCCTGGTTATGTGACCACTGATGCCAGGCAGATAATCTCTGAAGAGTATTGATAATGACTGGGGTCAGCCGTCTTGTAAAGACACTGAAAAAGGTAATGGCAAAACACTTCTGTAGAAAAATTCATCAGAAACAACCATGGTCATGGACAGACCATGATCACCTATGTCATAGTACATAATGATGATGAGCTTAATCGGTTCTGCAAGACGTTGTGGGCAGGGTGGCCTATCCAAGGGGCTTTACTGCTCTATGTTCTAAAAAGGTTCAACAAATCTAATGCAGAGTCAAATCATATTCCACTTTTATGAATCGCAGTTGAGTCCTGATAAAGGGCCTTGGCC
Source organism: Mobula hypostoma (assembly GCF_963921235.1). NCBI lineage: Eukaryota > Metazoa > Chordata > Chondrichthyes > Myliobatiformes > Myliobatidae > Mobula > Mobula hypostoma. The sequence goes on from NC_086103.1 coordinate 4,290,902, forward strand.
TGAAACATCAACTCTGTATTCCTTTCCATAGATGCTAGATGGTGCCTGACATGCTGAGTTCCTCCAGCCGTTTGTTTGTGTTGCTCTGGATTTCTAGCATCTGTTGAATCTCTTTATTTTTAGCTCATATCTGAATCAGGACTTCAATCTGAGGCAAGAGATCCAGTACTCTGCCATGGCTACCCCTAAAAGAGACAGAGTTATCGACAACCATTGAATCAGACCTCCACAAACAAAAGGACCACACATTCCAAGTGCACGCCCAGCCGAAATTTGTACCAGAGTTAAAAACACAGAAGCAATTCAGAACAAAATGTAAAACAATGAAGTATCTCTGATATTCAAAATGAAAGCTGCTTCAATTTCCAGTTGTTTTCATTTGCAAGCGTATTGGCTATGGGTCTCTGGTGCAAAACAAAATGAATTCTTTTGGTTGAATGGATATTCAATATTAAATAAGTGACTCACGGACCTAAGTTAGCACTGTGCTGTAAACACTGCAAAAGGTTGTTGAGCAGAGTGAACATTAGACAAAGTCAAAGCAACACTGTACAGCAGAACACCAAGGCATGAAGGGATCAATGAATTTGGCAGGGTGAATGAGGCACAGAAAGGAGCTGAAATGGCTATTGCATTCATGGTAGATTTATTTTCCTCTGGTCAGTCATCCAAAGGGTTTGCTCAGTCTGTGTTACATTTCAATGGTCACCAGAAATTCTTTGGCATTTGGCACACATACACTCAGTGGCCACTTTATTAGGAATGCATGTACACCTGCTCATCTAAGCAAATATCACATCAGCTAATCATATGGCAGCAACTCAATGCCTTAAAGCATGCAGGCGTGGTTAAGAGGTTCAGTTATTCAGACCAAACATCAGAATGGGGAGAAAATGTGATCTAAGTGACTTTGACTATGAAGTGATTGTTGATGCCAGGTGGAATAGTTTGAGGATCTCAGAAGCTGCTGTTCTCCAAGATTGTCATGAGTAACAGCCTCTGCAGTTTACAGAGAATGGTGTCAAAAACAAAAATAACATCCTTTGAGCAACTGTTCTGTGGGTAAAAACATCTTGTTATTGAGAGAAGTCAGAGGAGAATGGCCAGACTGGTTCAAACTGACAGGAAGGCAACAGCAACTCAAATAATAACACTTTATAACAGTGGAGTGCAGAAGAGCATCTCTGAATGCACAACACAGCAAACCTTGAAGTGAGTGAGCTTCAGCAGCAGAAGACCATGGACATGCACGCAGTGGAACTTCATTTGGTACAGGAGGCATCAATAACGTGGCCATTGAGTGTATCTTCCTTCTTCCTGTCTGTAGTAATTCATCGCATGGATTTTTACATCTACATAACTCAAAACTTCCAGAGTGTATTTAGACTTCTGAATTCAGCCAGGACAGAAGATGGAATGGAGTTCAGGCAACACCTGCAGAGAGAGAGTTCAGTTTGGACCTTACAGCAGAATTAAGAAGAATTACATAGAGTAAAGCGGGAGAGCTTAAAAGAACAAAGGAATGATCTCTTATAAGATGGAGATGATGAGACTTAATGCTCCTGAGCAATTAACATGTCTTCAACTCTCTCAGCTAATACCAACTCCTTCTGTGTCACACAGATTGCCATGTTTGCTTTTCAACCAACCTGGATAGAGAAAGTAACCTATGGATTACAATATAATATACACAATATGCTCAGAAGGTGAGGCAATATCCACTGAAGAGAAAGAGCTAACATTTCAACCAATAGCTTTGCTTTTTGGCCAATGATAGTTATATGATTAAGGTTCAAGGAGCAACACCTCATATTCCATCTCGGTAGTCTCCAATCTAAATATCAATTTACCTAACTTCTGATGACCATTCCCCTCCATATTCCTCCTCACCCATTACCTGCTTTTGACTTTCCCCCACTCTCAGCCCTTCTCTTCTCTGCCCCTCCCCTCATAACCCAACTCCTTCCCTTTATTCCACTGTCCTCTCCAATCAGCATCCTTCTCCTTCAGCCATTTACCTCTTCCACCAATCACTACCCAGCTTCTCACATCATAACACATAAGACAATAGGACATATTGTAGGAGCAGACTTAGGCTAGTTGGCCCATCGTGTCTGCCCTGCCATCTGATAATCCCCCTTTGCACCCAGAGGAAACCCACGCTCTCTTGGAGAGAACATTTAAACTCTGGTTTCATCCCAAATTCCAAAGAAGTACAGGTTAGACGGGTAATTAGTCATGTGAGTGTAATTGTGTGGCGCGGGCTTATTGGGCCGGAAGGACCTGTTATCATTCTCTGCCTCAAGATAAAAATAAATTAAATGTTTACAGAAACCCAGTAGGAGGGAAATGAAGGGAAATAAACTGTTGATGTTTTGGGCAAACTTCCTTCATTGGGACTGGAAAGGAAGGGGATAGAAGCCAGAATAAGTTTTCTTTTTATTTAGAGATACCATGTGGAACGGGCTGGCTCAAAGAGCCGCACTGCCGGGCAACTTGCTTAATTAAACCTAGCCTAACAAACAATGGCCGAACAATACCCTGGTGTCTGACACTGGAGGAGCATTACGGTAAGTGCTACACTACAGTGCCACCACATACAACACTGTGCAAAAGTCTTAGGAACTTATGCAGTATATATTTAGGGTGCCTAAGACTTTTGCACAACGCTATCCTAATTTTATGTATTGTATTGTACTGCAGCAGCAAGAGAAATGAATGTCATCTGTGAATGATGATAAACTGCTTCTGATATGGGTCTCTTTGTGGACTGAGAGTGGGAAGTGAGCAGGGTGTGGGGGGAGGTCATGGTTGGGAAATGGGGAAAGGAGAGGAAAGGGAGCGGGAAGCACCAGAGAGACATTTTGTGATGATCAATAAACCAATTGTTTGGAATCATATGACTTTGCCTGATATGTCAGGGCTGGGTGTGCCAACCCCACACCTGGCAATCCTTCTCTTCCACCTGTTTCACCACCTCTCGGGTGGCATTCCACCCTCCCCATTCCCAGTGTCCTTTGCTCCTGACAGATTTACCATCTCACTCTCTGCTCCATGTTGTCAATTAAAGTACTGTGCATAAGATATGCCTAAGACTTTTGCATATTACCATATTCCACCTCAAAATGTAGTGTGTCACACATTTTGTCTGTGCTACTCTCAAACATTAACACTGTTCCTCCATCCATGAACCTATTTGGCTCAGTAATTAAGTTCAGCAGTTTATATTTAGTTTTGCATTTCTAGCATCTGCAATTCAGTAGATTCTAGCATCAGTTGTGTATGTTTGTGTGGCCATTAGACTCTAAACTCTGCTTAGAGCAAGCACTTTTTTAAATAGCATCAGGTATGTGTGTTTGTGTTCAAAAAGCAGAGATTTTTGTCACTGACAGTTGGTGAGAAATAATCAGCAAGTCAATTCAGAACCATTTCTGGGAGTGAAATGAAACAATTTCACAACTTCAACAAGTTAGGTACTGCAAAGAATTTGAAGGTATTGAAAATCATCAGAATCAGAATCAGGTTTATTATCACCGGCATGTGACATGCAATTTGTTAACTTAGCAGCAGCAGTTCAATGCAATACATAATATAGAAGAGAAAAAAAAAAATAAATATGTAAATCAATTACAGTATGCGTATATTGCAAGATTAAAAACATGAAAAAACCAGAAATACTGTATATTTAAAAAAGTGAGACAGTGTCTTGAATGTTACAATGAAAATAAAGATTTGAAGGATGCGGTCGTCGAAGGTATTGTATAAAGGCAGTGTATTATCTGCACTAGGGTTCGGTGCTAATTTTGTTCATTTTCTCAATCAGTTAAATACAGAACTTGTTACCTGGTTAAACTGTAGCTTGTCTTTTTTCTACCTTTCTAACTATTTCCAAGAACCTTTGGCTAATTGGGGCAGCCATTTAACTGGACCAAAATTTACTGCACCAATCAACTGGAATCCACTGTATTTAGCTTTTGAAGCCGGATGTTGAGATTCAATCCTACTGGGCAATTACCACATCTTCACTAAACTCTCTCAGCCAGCACCAACTCCTTCTGCATCACACAGATTACCAGTGTTTGCTTTTCAACCAGCCCGGCAGGAGTGTAACCAATGGATTATGATATAACATACTCGATATGACCAGAAGGTGGGGCAATATCTGTTGAAGTGAAAGGGTTAACGTTTCAAATCAATGGATTTGTATCATGCATTGTACAATAATAGTTCAACCATGGAATGATTTGCAAACAACCTTCATCTCACTTTACCTTCACCTGCTATCAAGGACTAAATATTAGCCGAGGTGAGAATACTGTAGAATCTTCTTCCACTCATTTACATTATGTTAAATTGTTTTCCATTAAGTTATTGGGAGAACTAAAGGATATGAATATCAGGTGAGATTATGGTTTGAGAGTAAGAATGAGTCATGAATTGGGTGATGGTGAATGTACAAAATATTCCCATGGTCTAATTGTTCCGTACTCTAGTGTTGGATCCTGATGCTTTTGTGATCCAAAAGATTCTTCAGAAGTCAAAAATGAGGCATAAAATGGATTGCTCATGATTATTTTAATAAATGTAGCAAGATCAGAAAGCTAACAAGAAAGAGGAGCTGAGAGAACAAACAAAAAGCAAAAGTAAAAGTAGTCATTGTTGTCTCATAATCAGACTAAAATTAACAGAACTCCAGTGATAACAATTAACCTATAAAATAGCCAGACTCAAGTGGCATGACTCCAGCTACAGAAAACTAAGAAACTTCTAGAAAAAAAATCACTGCACATTTATATGTTTATAGATGATAATACAAAATGCAAGCAGGCATAGGAAACAAACAAAAACAAAACAATCTGCGCCCCAGTTTAACACTAAGTACCATAGTCCATCTGTGACCCTGCAGAGCTCCAGATTAATATATAGACTGCATATTATAGACAAGAAAAACATTCACCAGTACAAGCACTGGATCATAAATCAATTTCTTCCAGCATTCATCTTTCTTTGTTACACTCTGCAAAGTATAAGTTATTCATTGTCACTATAATGACTGCTAAGTTATATTTTCTCTTCATTCTCACTCAGCCAAGTCTGGAGGACACCTGTTGCACTATTTTGTATCAAGGTCTGTGACCCAGTCCAAACAAAATCCACCTAGTGCCAGGCACGAGCAATTTTAAAAACATGACCCAGATTGTTTCCAACATAAAACATTCCAGGGATATGATCAGCATCAAATCTATCAGGTCCCAGGCTCTTTGTTTGGTTTCTGCTTGTTTCTGAGGTCTGCCAACTTGTTTACAAGTTACAACTTACAGTCTTACAGTCAGTACAGTCTTACAGTCAGTACAGGCTTACAGTCAGTACAGTCTTACAGTCAGTACAGTCTTACAGTCACAACTGTGCACAGTTTTCTGCTTCCAAAATTCTCTCCTGTTGTCCTGTTCATGTGTGGCTTCTTCTACATCAGTGAGGTCAGGCACAAACTGGGTGACCACTCTGTGAGCACCTACACCCTGGCCACCATGGCCTTGTTGCAAACTATTTCAACTCTCTTCTCCATTCCCACTCTGACCTCAAACCTCTTTTGCTTCCACTGTGAGGTGAACTGTAAACTACTGAGGAACAATGCCTCATGTTCCACCTGGGTAGTCTACAACCTTCTGGAATGAACACTGAATTCACCATTTTCAGGTGAACTGTTCACACTCTGTCTCTTTCCTATCTCTTTTCTTGATCTACCCATGTCTTCCTCCACTTGCCCTTCCCCCATTACTCTGCTTCTTTTCCCTCCTCCACCTACTCCATCTCAAAGATTCAAAGTACTTTTATTATTAACCTTTGTATGCAGTATACAACCCTGACATTCATCTTCCAGCATACAGCCGTGAAAGAAACATAGAAACATAGAAACATAGAAAATAGGTGCAGGAGTAAGCCATTCGGCCCTTCGAGCCTGCACCGCCATTTATTATGATCATGGCTGATCATCCAACTCAGAACCCCGCCCCAGCCTTCCCTCCATACCCCCTGATCCCTGTAGCCACAAGGGCCATATCTAACTCCCTCTTAAATATAGCCAATGAACTTGCCTCAACTGTTTCCTGTGGCAGAGAATTCCACAGATTCACCACTCTCTGTGTGAAGAAGTTTTTCCTAATCTCGGTCCTAAAAGGCTTCCCCTTTATCCTCAAACTGTGACCCCTTGTTCTGGACTTCCCCAACAGCAGGAACAATCTTCCTTCATCTAGCCTGTCCAATCCCTTTAGGATTTTATACGTTTCAATCAGATTCCCCCCTCAATCTTCTAAATTCCAACGAGTACAAGCCTAGTTCATCCAGTCTTTCTTCATATGAAAGTCCTGCCATCCCAGGAATCAATCTGGTGAACCTTCTTTGTACTCCCTCTATGGCAAGGATGTCTTTCCTCAGATTAGGGGACCAAAACTACACACAATACTCCAGGTGTGGTCTCACCAAGGCCTTGTACAACTGCAGTAGTACCTCCCTGCTCCTGTACTCGAATCCTCTCGCTATAAATGCCAGCATACCATTCGCCTTTTTCATGCCCACTTTCAATGACTGGTGTATAATGACACCCAGGTCTCGTTGCACCTCCGCTTTTCCTAATCGGCCGCCATTCAGATAATAATCTGTTTTCCTATTTTTGCCACCAAAGTGGATAACTTCACATTTATCCACATTAAATTGCATCTGCCATGAATTTGCCCACTCACCCAACCTATCCAAGTCACTCTGCATCCTCTTAGCATCCTCCTCACAGCTAACACTGCCACCCAGCTTCGTGTCATCCGCAAACTTGGAGATGCTGCATTTAATTCCCTCATCCAAGTCATTAATATATATTGTAAACAACTGGGGTCCCAGCACTGAGCCTTGCGGTACCCCACTAGTCACCGCCTGCCATTCTGAAAAGGTCCCGTTTATTTCCACTCTGGAACTCTGAAACACCCTGGAACCCCTTCAAACCCCTTGATGGAGAGGGACGTGAAAGCACAGAGGAACATCTGGAAAAATTTCTGAAACACTCGTTCACTGCTGTTATTACTGCGCGGTCGGGAATCTTTCGGAGGGAAGGCCTCAAAATCCCCGGCTTTGCCTGCTGTTGGTGACCGAGAAGGAGGTCAAATTGTTCGGATAGAGATGGCACTCAGTACTCAGTGTCGGAGAGCTGATCAGAGCTGAAAGTTTTCGGATGACACAGAGTCCGACCGTGGTCGGGAATGGCAGGGAGAGTTTTTCGTCCTTCTCCCGTCTGTGTGAGATGTGGGACATTTGAGAGACTTTGAACTTTTACTGTGCTCATGGACTTCTTCATCAAGTTATGGTATTGTTGCAATGTTGTAACTATATGTTATAATTATGTGGTTTTGTTAGTTTTTTTTAGTCTTGGTCTGTCCTGTGTTTTGTGATATCACACTGGAGGAAATATTGTATCATTTCTTAATGCATGCATTACTAAATGACAATAAAAGAGGACTGCGTGTCTTCATAATCTAAAGATCAAACAAACAACACGCAAAAAAAGAACAAAGTACACAAACAGTAAAAGAAGAGGAAAAACACGGAATATAAAACATTGAAACAGTCTAGGAATGTCCATAAAGTTTAGTTCAGTTCTGTTCAAATTGGCGCTCTTTGTTCATTGATTGCAGGCCGAACATCAGTCCACCGCGATCAAAATTGCACAAAATCGCAATGAAAAGGGAGTACCCAGAAAAGAGAAACACATCTTAACATGAACTACAGAGTCCAATTCATAAATCTGGATCCCTCCCCACCCCACTGTTCCCATCTGCTCTTCCATGATTGCACCCTCCACCTTTGCCTCCTATCATCTTCAGCACTTTTTCCCTTATCACCTCACACCTTCTATTTCACCGCAACCTCCATCTGCCAATCACCTTCTCAACTGGATTCAGTCATTGCTGGGCAGCTCTTTTCCGCTCCTTCCATCATGTCTGCTTACTGTCTGCCACCTTTCTGTCTTTCAATCCTGATGAAGAGTCCTGACACAAACTACCAGTTCTCTACGTCTCTCCACAGATGATGCTTGACCTGCAGAGTGCCTCCTGTACCTCCTTTCTTGCTTCCGTCTCACCAAGTTTGATATTTCTCTGAGGAAATATGGAGGATACTCAAACGAAATTAACGAAGGAGATGTGTGGGGCAGGTTTTACACAGGGGTTGGTGTGGGCCTGGAATGAGCTACCAGGGGTGGTTGTGGTGACAGATGTTATAGAGATGTTTCAGAGGTTCTTAGATAGGTATATGAATGTACAAAAAGTGGAACATTGGGAAGATATTCATTTAGCTAAGCATTTAAATACTAAATTAATTTGGCACAACATTGTTGTGCCATGTGGGTGCTACAGTGGCATAATGACACCACACTGCTTGGGGCATCAGAGTTCAGAGTTCAGAGTTCGGTTCTGACACTGTCTGCAAGGAATCTCTGTACGTCCTCCCCATGGAATCAATGGGTTTTCCCCGAGTTCTCCAATTTTCCCCCACAGTCCAAAGATGTGCCAGGTAGGTTAATTGGTCATTGTAGATTGTGCTTTGCTTAGGTTAGGGTTAAATCGAGGTTCCTGGGGGTTGCTGGGTGGTGTGGCTTAAAGGGCTGGAAGGGCCTTTTCCGAGATGTGTCTGGAAAAAATATCGTTATGGGCTGATGGGTCTGTTTTAGAGCTGTATGTTCTAAATGTGTACTATCATGAGCTGACTGGGCCCAGTGTTCATTCCCTATGCTATACTTTCATTAGTATCCATGTACATAAGGTAAACTTAGCCTTAGGTCCCTCTGTATTTAAACTGCTGAAGAGTTGCTTAATCTATAGTTTTTGTAATGAAAACCTGAGGTGTTATTGAGTATGATAACAGAAAGCAATGTACAAAATGAAATACTATGTGATAAGGTTGTGAGGGGAAAAACATACTAAGTTGTCTACATGAATCAATCTGCAAAAGTAAATGCTCTTACAAACCAGCCAAGCCAAGACAGAAACAATGTTCCTATGAGGAGGAATTGCTTAGTCCAGAGCGTAGTGACTCTATGGAAATTGTCGCCACGGACAGCTGAGGAGGCCAAGTCATTGGGTATGTTTACAGCAGTGGTTGACAGGTTCTTGACTACTAAAGGTGTCAGAAGTCATGGGAAAAGGCACGAGACTGGAGTTAAGAAAGATAATAAATCAGCCATGCTGGAATGGCAAAGCATATTCAATAGGACAAATCCTTACGATCTTATGGCCATACAATGTTAAATTCATCAGCGACTATTTTTAACTTTCTTTCCTCATAAATCTTAAAAACAAAACTTAACTGGAGAAGCTTTTTGTTTAATTCTTATTGATTCCACGATACGCATCCGCTTTGTTTTTGATCGACCCACCTCCATGGTTTAGAAAGGCAACTGCACGAAAAAAGAAAGGGAAGATTCCATTGATGTAGCTTTTTTAACACTGTTGGAATTCTGAAACAAACTGCAATGTATGAAGGCAGCTAAAATGCACAGAACAAACTCCATCGAGACAGAAATGTGGTGGAGATGAGATAGAAGAAATTTATTAATTGAATCTGGGTTATTCATATTGATAATTATTAATAATACTACAAACGTTTGTGGTTAATCATATTACTTTATTTATTAGTATTGTTTTATTTATCATCCATCCCTCAATGCCCCTGAAATGTAAAAGCACCATGTTCATGATTTGGTAATGACTTTCAAGGACTCTACAATTTGTGTTCTCAGTATTATTTATTTATTTATTTATTTATTTATTTATTTATTTATTTATTTCAATTTTTTTTTTGCATTTGCAGTTCTTCTTCTTTTGCACATTGATTTCTTGTCTGTGTGTAGTTTTTCCATTAATTCCATTGTACTTCTTTGTTCCACCTCAAATGCTTGCAAAAAAATGTATCTCAGGGTGGTATATAGTGACATAAATACTTTGAACTTTGATCTATCCCTCATACAACATCATAGAAGGAGACTATCAAGAAGCAATCCTATGCATTTGCCCCATCCCCTTAATGACTTGTGATCCAATAACTTACAATGTACTTAAGGTAAACTCCGTTATAGGTTCCTCTGAACTTTCAATGTCAGTGAGTTGTTTAACTTCCAGCTTGTATAATGGAAACAATAGACAATAGACAATAGACAATAGGTGCAGGAGTAGGCCATTCGGCCCATCGAGCCAGCACCGCCATTCACTGTGATCATGGCTGATCATCCACAATCAGTATCCAGTTCCTGCCTTATCCCCATAACTTTTGATTCGGCTATCTTTAAGAGCTCTATCCATCTCTTTCTTGAAAACATCCAGAGACTTGGCCTCCACTGCCTTCTGGGGCAGAGCATTCCATATATCCATCACTCTCTGGGTGAAAAAGATTTTCCTCAACTCCATTCTAAATGGCCTACCTCTAATTCTTAAACTGTGGCCTCTGGTTCTGGACTCACCAATCAGCAGGAACATTCCTTCTTCCTCCAGCGTGTCCAATCCCCTAATAATCTTATATGTTTCAATCAGATCCCCTCTCAGCCTTCTAAATTCCGGAGTATACAAGCCCAGTCTCTCCAATCTTTTGACATATGACAGTCCCGCCATCCTGGGAATTAACCTTGTGAACCTACGCTGCACTCCCTCAATAGAAAGAATGTCCTTCCTCAAATTTGGAGACTAAAACTGCACAGAGCCTACCTGTGCAGGTCTGTTATACCAATGACATAACATTCATAAGATATAGAAGTAGAATTAGGTTTGACAGCTGCACTTGGAAATTGTGTTCTTTTGTCCACCCTGTTATAAGAACGATGCCAATTAGTTGGAAACAGTGCTTGGACTTGAGGAACTAAGTAATTTATTCTCTTTATTTCGAGAGACTGCACAGTAATTGGCCTTCTGGACAACAAGACCATGCAACTGAATCACACCTATGTGACCAATAATAACCTACAGGATGTCGAGATGTGGGATGAAACTGCAATACCTGGAAACACACATGGTCGTGGAGAGAAGTTGCAAACTCCTTACAGACAATAGCAGAATTGAACCAGGGATACCTATGCTTTAATAGCGTTACCCCAATTTATGAAGTAAGATTGCACAGACAATGTCTTTAAAATCATGGGGTGCACATATAAAGAGAATGCACAAAATGCGTTCACAGGACTGGGGAATCACGAATTAAAGGGCATTGGGCGGCACAGTAGCGTAGTAGTGTAACAGTTTACTGTGCCAGCTGTAAAACTGGGCTTTGATTTCCATTATTTTCTGTAAGGAGTTTGTATGTTCTCCTCATGAGTTACCTCCAGCTGTCCTGTTCACCCCCCGGCACATTCCAAAGATGCATGGTTGAGGTCAGTGAGTTGTGGACATGCTATGTTCATGCAGGAAGAGTGGTGACATTTGTCTGTGGGCTGCCCTGCACAATCCCCGTTGATTTGATTTAATGCAAATGATGCATTTCACTGTGTGTTTTGATGCACATATGACAAATAAAACTAATCCTTAAAATGAGATGTAACAGGCTTGACAGGAACCTGAGGGGCAACCTTTTAACACAGAGTGAGTTGCTTAAATGGAATGATCTGTCAGCGGAGACAGGTACAGAACCGTGCAATAGTCTTGGACACATATATATAGCTATGGTGCCAAGACCCTTGTCAACGTGGAGTGGAGAGAAAGTTTGTAAATCTGGTGGGAGCAAAGAATGTTGGAAATGGCGAAGGTGGAGCACTATGAATAGGGCATGGGACAGGTGGCAGAGAAAGAGTGCTAGGGGTGGAGGATGGAACAGGTGCAGACACACCCAGCCCTGAGACAGCAGGCAAGGTCATTTGATACCAAACAATTGGTTTATTGATCACTAATGAATGCCTCTCTGGTGCTTTCCACTCCCTCCCATCTCCTTTCCCCTTTTCCCAACCATGATTCTATTCTCCCTGCCCACTTCCCACTCTCAGTCCACAACAGAGAGCCATATACGAATCAGGTTTACCATCACTCACATACTGCACATCATGAATATTTCTGAGGCAACGGTACAGTGTAATTCATAAAATTACTACAGTACTATGCAATAGCTATGTATACTGTATATGTGCCTAAGACTTTTGCACAGTACTTTACACTTGTAAAGTTCAATGACACATTAACAACATTTATAAGATACTTGGACAGGTACGTGGATTAGAAACATGCTGGGGATATGAATCACACATATGAGAACAGAGAAGAAATAACTCAAAAGCCATGGAAGTGCGGAGATCAGCTGAAAAGGGGAATGAATAAGAGGGAAGGATCTTGTATTAAGGAAAGGAACTACAAGTAGTAAAGGCTGTTATAAGCATTAAGAGAGATCTAATGGCCAGAGGAACCCATGTAGATCCTTTGTCATTAGAGGCAATTAAATTAAATACAGATGGCCTGCGCTGCTGATCCAGCTAAAAGCTTTGCCAGAATTATAATTGTTGGCTTTGAAAAATCCTTGGAACCAGTTGATCTTCTGCCTCAGCAGTGCAGAATCTTACATTACTGAACTGTGAAGTGACTTTAAATGACAAGCAGAGAAGGATGCACTCAGGGCATTTTGCTTGTACAAGTGCTTCATATACTTAATCACTCTCCCATGCCATCACAGAATTTCAGTTCACAACCTTCTCAGCTTTGGCAGCAGACAAACTCACAGTGGCCATTCTATTAGGTAACTCTTGTACCTAATAAAATGACCACTGTGAGTTTGTCTGCTGCAGTAGCTCATCAACTTCAAGGTTTGACTTATTGTGCATCCAGAGATGCTCTTCTGCACACCACTGTTGTGGTTATTTGAGTTACTGTCACCTTCCTATCCGCTTGAACCAGTCAGACTATTCTCCTCTGACCATTCATTAACAAGGAATTTTTGCCCACAGATCTGCCACTCGTTGGATTTTTTTTTTGTTTGTTTTTGGTACCACTTTCTCTAAACTCTAGAGACTGCTGTGCATGAAAATCCCAGGAGATCTGTTTCTGAGATATTCAAACCACCCCGACTGGCACCAAAAATCATTCTACAGTCAAAGTCACTGAGATCACATTTGGTGATTGGTATGAGAATTTGTATGGTGTTGATAGCATGTGAGAGGGAATAGCTGTGAGGAGATGGGAATTCTCAGAGAACTAGCAATGATTCAGTGGGCTGAATGGCCTTCTACTGCAACATGAGAAGATATGGAATAAGGGATCGCTTCTCATTCTTCAATGTGATTATAAGTGTGAACCTAGACCAATGGTAAAGCTTACCCTTTGCCATGATTTCTTATTTTCAAAATGTAGGTCTAAGCACAATGTGGCACCAAACTTCAGAATAAAAAATCTCATACTGCTTCCTTTTCTTGTCTCTGAATGAACCCCATATATAACCACCAACATCACCTGCCCCGTGTTATTTTTATAAGCCGTTAGCTGAAACAAATCTTTCTTACCATCAAGGATTTGATACTGAGAGATCTCAAGATCAACTCGCTTAAGGCTGATGATACCATACCATATATTACTAAACCTGTGGAAAGTTCAAAGGTCTCAATAGAGTGGATGTGGAAATGATGTTTCCTGTGGTAGGGGAGTCTAAAGACCAGAGTTTACAACCTCAGAATAGAGGGATGTCCTTTTAGAAAGGAGATGAGGAGGAATTTCTTTAGCCAGAGAGTGGTGAATCCATGGAATTTGTTGCCACAGGCACCTGTGGAGGCCAGGTCATTAGATATGTTTAAGGCAGAGGTTGGTAGACTCTTGATTAGTCAGGGAATAAAGGGATATGGGGAAAAGGCAGGAGATTGGGCCTGAGAGGGAAAATCAATCCTCATGATTGAAATGACGGAGCAGACTCGATGGGCCAAATAGCCTAATTCTGCTCCTATAACTTATGGTCTAAACTGGAACTCATCATATCTTCAGTATTGTCTCTCATCCATCATTCTGGCAAGGGTCTGGATGCCTAATTAATATTAATAAGTTAAATGCTACACCACCTCAAATGTCTCACACAAGTGTACTTTTAAGTAGACCCACAAGGCTATTAAGTGCTTAGATATGGACATAACATCATAAATTATCATCTGTGTCTTCAATTATCCTTAAATCATGTCAGATGAAAATGTATGTGGTGATGGTTCTATCCTTTGAGTATGGGTTAAACAAATAACAACAGTTCTATTGGTTAAGCATATGCACATTTCCTTTAATCAGAAGTTTCGTACTGAACTGCTTTATATTGGTTAAATTCTTCCTAGATGCTTAATTGCCTCATTCCATTTTGCCTTGAGGAGCTATACTCCGCAGCCACTTCAACAGGTACTCCTGTACATCTGCACGTTAATGCAAATATCTTGTCAGCCAATCATGTGGCAGCAAATCAATGCATAACAGCATGCAGACATGGTGAAGAGGTTCAGTTGTTCAGAACAAACATCCAAGAATTGGGGAAGAAATGTGATCTAAGTGACTTTGAGCATGGATGGTCCCAGACAGGGAGGTCTGAATAAATCAGAAAATGCTGATCTCTGGGAATTTTCATGCAGAATGGTCTTTAGAATTTACAGAGAATAGTGAAAAAAATTTAAAAACCACCCAGTGACTTTCAGGTCTGTAGGTGATAATGCCTTAATGAGAGAGGTCAGAGGGGAATGGCCAGCTTGATTCAAGTTGAAAGAAAGATGACAGCAACTCGAGTAACCAATGTGATGTGCAGAAGAGCGTCTCTGAATGCACAACACATTGAAGCTTGAAGTGGTTGGGCTACTGCAGCAGAGGATCACAAAGATGCACTTAGTGGCCACTTTATTAGATACAGAAGGTAAATAATAAAGTGGCCACTGAGTGCATGTTCCAAGTTTATCGAAACATCCCTCAGTTTATCACAGATCTCTTTCATGACCTTTACAAGCCTTGTTCGCAAGTGTTGTTGAGTATTGCTTTGTCAAAGTGTTGGACTTCCCACTTCAGTAGACCCGGGACTATTTGATACTTTGCCACTTGGAACATAGAACATGTAGAACACAGGCCATATCCCACCAATCCTAGCATATGCGTGTGCCTATTAAATGCAGCATCTCCAAGTTTGCGGATGACACGAAGCTGGGTGGCAGTGTTAGCTGTGAGGAGGATGCTAAGAGGATGCAGGGTGACTTGGATAGGTTGGGTGAGTGGGAAAATTCATGGCAGATGCAATTTAATGTGGATAAATGTGAAGTTATCCACTTTGGTGGCAAAAATAGGAAAACAGATTATTATCTGAATGGTGGCCGATTAGGAAAAGGGGAGGTGCAACGAGACCTGGGTGTCATTATACACCAGTCATTGAAAGTGGGCATGCAGGTACAGCAGGCAGTGAAAAAGGCGAATGGTATGCTGGCATTTATAGCGAGAGGATTCGAGTACAGGAACAGGGAGGTACTACTGCAGTTGTACAAAGCCTTGGTGAAACCTGGAGTATTGTGTGCAGTTTTGGTCCCCTAATCTGAGGAAAGACATCCTTGCCATAGAGGGAGTACAAAGAAGGTTCACCAGATTGATTCCTGGGATGGCAGGACTTTCATATGAAGAAAGACTGGATGAACTGGGCTTGTACTCGTTGGAATTTAGAAGATTGAGGGGGGATCTGATTGAAACGTATAAGATCCTAAAGAGATTGGACAGGCTAGATGCAGGAAGATTGTTCCCGATGTTGGGGAAGTCCAGAACGAGGGGCCACAGTTTGAGGATAGAGGGGAAGTCTTTTAGGACCGAGATTAGGAAAAACTTCTTCACACAGAGAGTGGTGAATCTGTGGAATTCTCTGCCACAGGAAACAGTTGAGGCCAGTTCATTGGCTATATTTAAGAGGGAGTTAGATATGGCCCTTGTGGCTACAGGGGTCAGGGGGTATGGAGGGAAGGCTGGGGCGGGGTTCTGAGTTGGATGATCAGCCATGATCATAATAAATGGCGGTGCAGGCTCGAAGGGCCGAATGGCCTACTCCTGCACCTATTTTCTATGTTTTCTATGTTTTCTATGTAACATCTCTTTGTATCCACTTCCACCACCACCCTTAGCCATGCATTCCAGTCACTTAGCTCTTGTCGTGTACAAAACCTATCCCTCACACCTTCTTTAAACTTCCTCCTCTTAACTTAGATACTGTTGGTAATGAGACTGTGAGGAAGGACAGATGGTAAGGCAAAATTGCAGTTGGTGGCATGTTCAAGTGTAAAATGTAGGAAAAATTGAAAAGATTGATGAACACAGGGCTGAAGGTGTTATGTTTGAATGAGTGGAGTATACGGAAAAAAGGTAGATGATCTTGTAGCTCAGTTGGAGATTCCCAGGTACAACATTGTGGGCATAACTGAGTCGTAGCTGAAAGTCCTTAGTTGGGAGCTTAACATCTAGGGATATATATTGTATCAAAAAGGACAAGCAGGTTGGCAAAGGGGTTGGCTCTGTTGGTAAAAAAATGAAACTTAATTCTTAGAAATAGGTGATGTAGAATCAGAAGATATAGACTCATTGTGGGTAGAGTTAAGAAACTGCAAAGACTCTGATAGGAGTTTTATACAGGGTCTGAATAGAATCCAGGACATGGGATACAAATTACAATGGGAGATAGAAAAGGCACATAATACAGCTGATGTTATATCAGTGTTAAGTCAATGACAGTGAAGGGGGATTTCAATATGCGGGTGGATTGCAAACATTAAGTTGGTGACGAATCCCAAGAGAGGGAATTTTTAGAGCAGCTTGTGGTTGAGCCCACTAGGGGAAAGGCAATTCTGAATTGGATCAGATTTGATTGGCAAGCTGAAGGTACAGGAATCCTTGGGAGTAAGTGATCATAATATGATGGAATTCACCCTGTAGTTAGAGAGGAAGAAGCTAATGTCAGATGCATCAGTATCACAGTAAAGTAAAAAGACCAATAAAGGCATGAGAGAGCAGCTGGCCAAAGTTGATTGGAAGGGAACACTGGAGGACTGTATGACAGCAGAATAGCAGAGGCTGGTGTTTCTGGGGGAAAGTCAGAATGTATGGGAAGGATACATCGCAAAGACGAAGTATTTTAAAGGCAGGATGAGGCAACCATAGCTGACAAGGGATGACAAAGGTAACATAAAAGGAAAAGAGAAGGCATACAATAGAGCAAAAATTATTAGGAAGATAGAGGATAAAGAATTTTTTAAAAACCAACAGAAAGCAACTAAAAAGTCACAAGGGGAAAAAAGATGAAGTATGAAGGTAAGCTAGACAGCCATATAAAAGTAGATACCAAAAGATTTTTCAGATATATAGAGTAAAAGAGAGGCTAGAGCAGATAACATATCACTAGAAAATTATGCTGGAGAGGTAGTAACAGGGGGTAAATGGAAGATGAACTGAGTAAGTACATCGCATCACTCTTCACTGTGAAAGACACTAGCAGCATGACAGAAAGGCAAGAGTGTCGGGGCAGAAGTGAATGTAGTTGTTATTACGAAAGACAAGGTGCTTGGGAAGCTGAAAGGTCTGAAGATAGATAAGTCACCCTAGACCAGATGGACTATACCCCAGGGTTCTGAAAGAGGTAGCTGAAGAGATTGCAGAGGCATTAGTAATGATCTTATACGTATCACTAGATTCTGGGATTGTTCTTGAGGAGTGCAAAATTGCAGATGTCACTCCATTCTTAAAGTAGGGAGGGAGACAGAGGAAAATTATAGGTCAGTTAGCCTGACTTCAATGGTTTGAAAGATGGTGGAGTCTATTATTAAAGATGAGGTTTTGGGGTACTTGGAGGCACATGATAAAATAGACCATAGTCAGCATGGTTTTCTAAAGGGGAAATCTTGTCTGACAAATCTATTGGAATTCTTTGAGGAAATAACAGGCAGGATAGACAAAGGAGAGTCAGTGGATGTTGTTTATTTGGAAGTTCAGAAGGCCTTTGAAAAAGTGCCACACGAAAGGCTAGTTAACATGGTATTACAGGACAGATACCGGCATGGATAGGGATAAGCTGACCGCCAGGAGGCAACGTGTGGGAATAAAGAGGGCCTTTTCCAGTTGATGGCCAGTGACCGGTGGTGTTCCATAGGGGTCAGTGTTGGGATTATTTCTTTTTATGTTATATGTCAATTATTCGGATGATAGAATTAATGGCTTTGTGGTCAGGTTTACAGATGATATGAAGATAGGTGGAGGACATGTAGTGTTGAGGAGTCTGCTGAAGGGCTTAAACAGTTTGGAAGTATGGGTAATGAAGTGGCAGATAGAATATAGTATAAGGAAGAGTATGGCCATGCACTTTGGTAGAAGAAATAAAGGCTTTTCTAAACACAGAGAATAATTAAAAATCAGAGTTATATAGTGATTTGGGAGTCCTTCTGTAGGATTCCCTAAAAGTTAACTTGTAGGCTGAGTTGGTGGTAAGGAAGGCACATACATTGTTAGCATTCATTTCAAGAGGACTGGAATATAAGAGCAAGGATGTAATGCTGAGGATCTATAAGGCACTGGTCAGACTGCACAAGGAGTAGTGTGAACAGTTTGGGCCTCTTATCTCAGAAAACATGTGCCATCAGTGGAGCAGTTCCAGAGCAGATTCACAAGAATAATTCCAGGAATGAAAAGGTTAACATATGAGGAGCATTTGATGGTTCTGGGCCTTATTTACTGTAGTTTAGAAGAATGAGGGGGATCCCATTGAAACCTATCCCATTGAAAGGACTAGATAGAGTGGATGTGGAAATGATGTTTTCTATAGTTTGATGTTTTCTCTAGGACCAGAGGGCACCCTCAAAATAGTGGGATGTCCACTTAGAAAAGAGATGAAGAAGAATTTCTTTAGCTAGACAGTGGTGAATCTATGGAATTCATTGACATAGTGACTGTGGAAGCCTAGTTATTGGCTATATTTAAAGCCAAGGTTGATAGGTTCTTGATTAATTAGGACATCAAAGATTATGTGGAGAAGGCAGGACAATGGAATTGAGAGGGATAATAACTCAGCCATGTTGGAATGGTAGATCAGACTCAAATGGCATAATTCTGCTCTAGTGTCTTATGGTCTTTAAGCTGTGCCTCCTAGTAATTGTCATTCCAGCCTGGGAAAAATATTCTGTCTGTCTACCTCATCTACTCATTGTTTTACAAGCTTTAGTCAGGTCCCCGTCAGCCTCTATTGTTCTAGAGAAAATAATTCAAGTGTGTCAAGCCTCTCCTTATAACTAACCAGACTGCTCCATACAGCTAACTCACTCCAGTTTCAATTCATTCATCGTGTGCACTTTTTGAATGATGCAGATATTTCTTACATTAAACTATTTTTTAATGCTAACTTTCTTATCCTAGAATCAAACACCTCCATGATCCTCCCTTGTTCTACAACCTCCTCCAGCCCACAATGATATGAACAGTGTGTGTTGATCATTGGGTTCTTTCCCACCTTCACATTCAGGACATATATTAGACACACCGCATACACAGTCAAAGGCCCCTCCCATCCTTCCTACAACCTCTTTGACCTTCTACCATCTGGCAGAAGGAGCAAATGTCAGAATGTTAAACTTTGCAACTTGCTGCCCCCAGTCTGATGTCCTACTGCTCCCTCCACCTAACTCCTCAATTTCAATTCACAGACACACTCTCGTCCGGCACCGGTCACTTTTCCTCTTTTATTGCTGCCGCTTCACAGATTTATACTATTGCTTGTTTTATTATGATAGAATCAGAATCGGGTTTAATATTGCCAGCGTATGCTGTGAAATTTGCTGACTTTGCAGCACCAGTAAAGTGCAATACGTGATAACAGAAAATGAAAACAAAACTGAATTACGGTAAATATATATATAGGTATCCGTTAGTCTCGTGAGACCATGGATTTGCGCCTTGGAAGGCTTCCAGTGAGCAGGCCTGGACAAATTTGTATGGAAGACCGGCAGTTGCCCATGCTGCAAGTCTCCCCTCTCCACACCACCGATGTTATCCAAGGGAAGGGCATTAGGACCCATACAGCTTGGCACCTGTGTCGTTGCAGAGAAATGTGTGGTTAAGTGCCTTGCTCAAGGACACAACACGCTGCCTCAGCCAAGTCTTGAACTAGCGACCTTCAGATCAGTAGACGAACGCCTTAACCACTTGGCCATGGGCCAACACAAATATAAATAAATATAAATATATATATATATATATATATATATAATAGTTCAAGTAAATAAGTAGTGCAAAGATAGAAATAAAAAATAAGTCGTGAGGAAGTGTTTGTGGTTTCAATAACCATCCAGAAATTGTTTGGCAGAGGAGAAGAAGCTGTTCCTGAATCAGTGAGTCTGTACCTCCTTTTTGATGGTAACAATGAGAAAAGGTGTGACCTGGGTGATGGGGGTCCTTAATGACTCTTTGAAGATATCCTGAATACTACTGATACTGCCAGTAATGGAGCTGACTAAGTTTGCAACCCTGCCAGTAACTGTCTTAATAAACATGTGCCTTGCAGTTTATGACAACCTGTCGATCTTCATAGCATGCCACTCAGGAATTTAGGCTAGTATTATTTTGTAACTGTACATGTTAGAGCATAATTACATGTGCTGTGAGTGACTATATGTAATGTGTTTTGCACCTTGACCTCGGAGGAATAATGTTTCATTTAGCTGTATACATGCGTACAGTTGAATGACAATTCTAACTCCTTGATAATTCATGAATTTCATAAGACCATACACATAGGAGCAGAATTAGACTACTTGGCCTACCAAGTTTTTCTGCCATTCCATCATGGCTGAATTGTTATCCCTCTCAGCGCCTTTCTCCTGCCTTTTCCCTGTAACCTTTGACATCCTTACTAATCAAGAACCTCCACTTTAAATATTCTCAATGACTTGGACTACACGACCCCATGTACGATGCTCAAGACTTCTGATTTCACAGCTTCAAGTACAACAATTAATTCCCTAAGCATTCCTTTAAAAATCTTTAAAATCCATAAATTTCACCTTGCTTATAATCACTTGCCTTCATAAATCCTTGTATTGTTAAATGTCAAATTCTGTTTGATAATGCATCTGCAAAGTGCCTTGGAACAATTCACTGCATGCAAAATTGCTTTAGATATAAAAATTATTGCTGTTGTTGAGGTATTAAACTGAAGCCCATTTTGCCTGTTCAGGCAAACAGAGGAGATCGAATGGCATAATTCAAAGAAGTAAGTTCTTTTTTTCCCCCATACATTGGCTTGCAATCACCCTTCAGCTGACACCGTTTCAAACACATTAACTCATTGCGTTTGTACTCCTCATCAGTGCATTATTGTAGAGCAAAATCTGATTGCCATGTTTGCCTGAAATTCAAACTTGGTTGGAGTCATATAGAGTTTTAAAGCGTGGAAAGAGGCTATTTGGCCCATCTTACCATACGTATCAAGATGTCTATTTGACCTAGTCCCATTTGTCTGTGTTTGACAAGTACCCCTCTAAACCAGGGATTCCCAATCTGAGTCCATGGACCCCTTGTTTAATGATATTGGCCCATGGCATAAAAAAGGTTGAGAACTCCTACTCCAAACCTGCAAAGTTCAAAAAATTCAAAGTAAATTTACTATCAAAGGTGGAGACAAGTTGGTATATAGGAGGGAGATTGAAAATGTGTTTGAATGGTGCCACAACAACAACCTCGCCACTCAACTTCAGCAAATCTAAAGGGCTGATCATTTACTACAGGTGGAAGAAATCAGGGATCCAGGAGCCAATCCTCATCATGGGATCAGTGATGGAGAGTGTCAGTAACTTTAGTTTCCTTGGTATGATCATTTCAAAGGATCTGTCCTGGGACCAGCACATACTGTAAGTGCCATTTCAAAAGAGGTACAGTAGCACCTCTACTTTCTTAGAAGTTTACACAGGATGGCATGTGATCAAAAATTTTGTCTAATTTCTATTGATTCGTCTTTTGTATATATGGTACATGATCAAGTATCTTTTAAACCCAGCTTCCTCTAATAGTTTGTTTCATCATATACCCACTATCCTCTGAATGAAGAATGGTACTCCTCACATATCTTTGCCCTCAGTTCTGTTGCTCAGATTCCCCTAGCCACGGAAAAAGATCACCCACCTTAACCACACCTCTCATGTTGAATAAACCTTCATAGAAACATAGGAACATAGAAAATAGGTGCAGGAGTAGGCCATTCTGCCCTTCGAGCCTGCACCGCCATTTATTATGATCATGGCTGATCATCCAACTCAGAACCCCGGCCCAGCCTTCCCTCCATACCCCCTGACCCCTGTAGCCACAAGGGCCATATCTAACTCCCTCTTAAATATAGCCAATGAACTGGCCTCAACTGTTTCCTGTGGCAGAGAATTCCACAGATTCACCACTCTCTGTGTGAAGAAGTTTTTCCTAATCTCGGTCCTAAAAGGCTTCCCCTTTATCCTCAAACTGTGATCCCTCGTTCTGGACTTCCCCAACATCGGGAACAATCTTCCTGCATCTAGCCTGTCCAATCCCTTTAGGATTTTATATGTTTCAATCAGATCCCCCGTCAATCTTCTAAATTCCAACGAGTACAAGCCCAGTTCATCCAGTCTTTCTTCATATGAAAGTCCTGCCATCCCAGGAATCAATCTGGTGAACCTTCTTTGTACTCCCTCTATGGCAAGGATGTCTTTCCTCAGATTAGGGGACCAAAACTGCACACAATACTCCAGGTGTGATCTCACCAAGGCCTTATACAACTGCAGTAGTACCTCCCTGCTCCTGTACTCGAATCCTCTTGCTATAAATGCCAGCATACCATTCGCCTTTTTCACTGCCTGCTGTACCTGCATGCCCACTTTCAATGACTGGTGTATAATGACACCCAGGTCTCGTTGCACCTCCCCTTTTCCTAATCGGCCACCATTCAGATAATAATCTGTTTTCCTATTTTTGCCACCAAAGTGGATAACTTCACATTTATCCACATTAAATTGCATCTGCCATGAATTTTCCCACTCACCCAACCTATCCAAGTCACCCTGCATCCTCTTAGCGTCCTCCTCACATACCTTCATAATGTCACCAATCAGCCTCCTATGCTCATTCCACATTCTCACCATCTTTTCAGTGAAGAAGTTCCCCTTCATGGTTCCCTTAAACATTTCGTCTCTCACTCTTAATGCATGACCTCCAGCTGTAGTCTCACCCAATCTCAGTTGAAACAGCCTGCTTGCATTTACCCTATCTATACTCTCATAATTTGTATACCTCAATCAAATCTCCTCTCTGTGAGCTAGAGAATAAAGTCCTAATCTATTCAATCTTTCCTTATAACTCAGGTTCTCAAGTCCTAGCAACATCCTTGTAAATTTTCTCTGCACTCTTTCAATCTTATTTACATTTTTCCTGGAGGTTAAGTATGTGACTAAAACTGCATGCAATGCTCCAAATTTGGCCTCAACAATGTTTTACATAACATCAACATAACATCCCAACTCCTGTATTCAATACATTGATTTATGAAGGCCAATATGCTAAAAGCTTTTTTATGACCCTATCTACCTGTGACACCACTTTCAAGGGATTATGAATTTGTGTTCCCAGATCTTTCTGTCATTCTGCACTCTTTAGTGCCCTACCACTCACGATGTAAGATCTCCCCTGGTTCAACCTCCAAAAGTGCATTTAATTCCATCTGTTATTTTTAGCTCATTTTTCAAGCTGGTCCAGATCCCGCTCTTATAGTCTTCCTTGTTGTCCACTACACTCCCAATCTTAGTGTCATCCACAAATTTGCTGATTCAATTTACCATATTATCATCTAAGTCATTGATATAGATGACGAATAACAACGGACCCAGCACAGATTCCTGCCACTGGTTACAGGCCCTCAATCAAAGAGGCAACCATTCTCTGGGTTCTTCTGTAAAGCCAATGTCTAACCCACTTTACTACCTCATCGTCAAGGCCAAGCGATTGAACTTTCTTGACCAACCTGCTAATTGGAACCTTATCAAAGACCTTGCTAAATTCCATGTAGACAACATCCTCTGCCCTTCATCAACTTTTCTGGTAACTTCTTCTAAATACTCTATGAATTTGGTTAGACCTGACTTATCATGCACAAAGCCATGTTGGCTACCCGAAATCGCTCCTTATCTATCCAAATACTTAGATACCTAGTCCCTTAGAATAACTTCCAATAACTTTCCCACTACTGATGTAAGGTTTACTGGCCTATAATTTCCTGGCTTATTCTTGGAGCCTTTCCTAAACATTGGAACAACATTAGCTATCCTCCAATCCTCAGGCATCTCAACCGTGGCTAGGGATGTTTTTATTATTTCTGCTGGGGTCCCTGCAATTTCAGCACTAGCCTCCCACAGGGTCCATAGAACTTACTCACCCTGATTTGTCTCAAGACAGCAAACACCTGCTCCTCAGTAATCTGTATACAGCCCATGACCTTGCTGCTGCATTTCCGCACATCTATAGACTCTGTGTCTATCTCCCAAGCAAACACAGATCTAAAAAAATCCATTGAAGATCTTCCCCTGCTCTTTTGGCTCCGCACATCAATTACCACTCTGTTCTTCCACAGGATCAGATTTGTCACTTGCTATCCCTTAGCTCTTAATATATCTGTAGAAGCCCTTAGGACTTTCCTTCACCTTGTCTGCTAGAGCAACTTCGTGCCTTCTTTTAGCCTTCCTCATTTCCATCTTAAGTGTTCTCTTGCATTTCTAATACTCCTCAACTACCCCATTTGCTCCTGTCAGCTATGTACCTCCTTCCTCTTGAAGTTGGTTTTCTTCTAGTTCACAAACCAATGGTAAGACTTGAAAGGAAAATATGATCAAAGTTGAAATGATCAGAGTGGGTGAGTATTATTGGAGTCAGGAATCAGCAGAGCCAAAGACGAGGGAGTGAGAACAATATCTAGCGGGAGTTTATTAGAACATGATGATAATAAATTTTAGTGGAGTAAGATTAGTAGAGAGTCTTGGCAAAGTACAGCTCAGAAACAGGCCTTTTGGCCCATCTAGTCCATGCTGAATAATTTATACTGACTAGTCCCATTGACCTGCACTGGGACCACAGCCCTCCATATCCCTACTATCCATGTACCTATCCAAGCTTCCCTTAAACCTTGTAATCAAGCTTGCATGCACCACTTGTGCTGACAGCTTGTTCTCCACTCTGATGACCCTCTGAATGAAGAAGTTTCCCTCATATTCCCCTTAAACTTTTTGCCTTTCATCCTTAACCCATGACCTGTAATTGTAGTCCCAGCAAACCTCAGTGGAAAACGTTATATAAGTCAGTGTTTGATGGTCGCTGATGGATGGCAGGATGAAGGACATTTTTCCATGCTGTATCTCTGTCTCTCTGTGATGTTAATGGTCTGCTAATGCTTATTATCTATCTCTGCACAGAAACTAAATGGCAGGTTTGGGGTTTAGCCACTTACAGGAGCAAACCTCAGCAGGAGGAAACACATCGATGATGGGAGTGAGCAAAGGTTTAAAACAATCAGAAGTGATTTGTTTTCTAAATGCACTCAAACCCATTACTTGCAATCCTGATAAAGCACTGATGCATTTCAGAGGAAGCTGAAGAACGACATAACGGAGAGAAAAATAAACAGACTTGCATTTGTATAGTGGCTTTCACAACCTCAGACAAAGTGCTTTACAGTGAAATACTCCTAAGTGCAATCAGTGTTATAATGCAGTTTATGTTGATGGAGTTAGATGATATTTCATGGCAAAGACCCAAATGGAACATAAGTACAAGCACAGCCCAGATGAGCTCTTTCTGTATTATAAATATTGCTGTAGAGGAAAGAAGAGTGAAGACTTATAACTAGTAAATAGTACTGTGAATTGTGCTATGTGGTAACAGGGAATTGCAGACAAAAATATAAAGCAGTGAAGACACTCAAGTTTCAGGAACTTGACTAATTATGTTATAGTGGGCACCCACTGTTATAATAGAAGATTGGATTTACTGTTAGACCTGTGGATAATCATTTTATTCTGTTACTTAATTAAGTCTTCTTGTTGCCACCATTCCGGCATCAAAATTTAGTTTTATTGATGATCTCCTCACCAGTCAAGGGAAGCGGGGGTCGGGCCATTTCTGCTCGCTTACACCCTTCTCTGTAGTGCTGAAGCTGTGTCCTGCTGTTGTGTCTGCCAGCTCTGTTTTGCCCGGCTGTGTGATGAACTGAGTCTAAGGATGTGGGCCTGCTCAGGATTCAGGTCTATGGGCTCACATTACTTCTGAATGCTATTGCTTGCTTTTATTGTTTGCCTGATTTGTGTTTTGTTTTCTCTCTCTCTGTGCATTGGGTATTTGTTACTCTTTTTTTTAATGGTTTCTTGCAGAGTTCTTGTTTTGTGGATGCCTGTAAGGAGACGAATCTCAAGGTTGTATAACTTATGCATACTTTGACGTTTGAACTTTGAACCGAGAATGTAAAAGCCATACCAAATTCTTGCTCGGATAGATCAGCTTTGGCTGGTGTCTCCATGTACACCAGTTTTAATAAATCACCCATTATTTCAAACAGCAATTCCATGTGATCTTTTAGCTTAGCCACTTAAGGTGTAAGGTTCTCAATAATATGGGAGTTTTATGCCAAAGAAGTGCATAGTGCCTCTCAAACTGGCATTGCCTTTCAA
This sequence comes from Mobula hypostoma, assembly GCF_963921235.1. NCBI lineage: Eukaryota > Metazoa > Chordata > Chondrichthyes > Myliobatiformes > Myliobatidae > Mobula > Mobula hypostoma. Next base: position 4,317,600 of record NC_086103.1, read on the forward strand.
TATCAAGTTCTGCTTTGGAGGAGATGTGATAAGTTACCAAAGATTCTCGCGAAGTTTTTTCAGATGCATAGTGGAGAGTATTCTACCTGGTTGCCATGGCCTTGTATGGAGCCTCTAATGCACAGGATCACAGAAGACTGCAGCCGGTTCTATCATGGGCACAGCACTCCCCATCATTGAGGAAATCTTCAAGAACTTCTTCCTCCTTCCTGTTCAGTCCTGACGAAGAGTATCAGCCTGAAATGTCGACTGTTTATTCCTCTCTGTGTTGGCGCGTGGCCAAGTGGTTAAGACTTTTGTCTAGTGATCTGAAGGTTGCTAGTTCGAGACTTGGCTGAGGCAGTGTGTTGTGTCCTTGAGCAAGGCACTTAACCACACATTGCTCTGTGATGACACTGGTGCCAAGCTGTATGGGTCCTAATGCCCTTCCCTTCGACAACATCGGTGGCGTGGAGAGGGGAGACTTGCAGCACGGGCAACTGCTGGTCTTCCATACAACCTTGCCCAGGCCTGTGCCCTGAAAACCTTCTAAGGCGCAAATCCATGGTCTCATGAGACTAACGGATGCCTGTATATATTCCTCTCTATCAATGCTGCCTGACCTGCTGAGATCCTCTGGAATACTTCGTGCGTTGCACCTTCAAGAAGTGGTGCCCCAAGAGAGCGGCGTCCATTATTAATGATCCTCACCATCCTGGACTGGTCTTCTTCTTCATGATCCTATCATCGGGGATGAGGTACAAGAAAAGGCTTGAAGACCCCCATCCAAAAGCTTTGTCCCCTCTGCCATCCGATGTTTAACGGACATTTGGATAGGCAAATGGATGTAAGGAATCTGGAGGGATATGGACATGGTGTAGGTAGAAGTGATTAGTGTTTGGGTGTTATTGATTTGCTTTTCAGCTGATTCAGCACAACGTTATGTGCAGAGTGGTCTTTTCCCGCGCTGTATTTTTCTATGTTCTATGTTAGATTTCTGACCGGTCCATGAACCCATGAACACTACCTTGCTATTCCTCTTTTGTACTATTTACTATTTGTATTTTATAATATTTTTATGTCTTGCGCTGTACCCTAGGGTTTGCTGCTAAACAATGTATTTCACAATAGATTGTGATTCTCAAGTGCTGCCTAATCTCTATATCTTTCGATTCTATCCTGGAATCCATTAAATTACCAAACAGACAGGGTTCCCTGGAGAAGAGAACTGTACACTCCAAACTGGAAAAAAAATATCCTGTCATCTCAAAGCTAACGGGCAATTCACTTTTTCTAAGACAAAGTCCTCAACGTTTAGACTACTCAGTCAGAACTTTGACCCACTTCCCTCTCCTCTCGCTACTACCATCAGGCGAACAACGCAAGAGTCTTGGGTCCCATGCTGTCAGGTTCGGAGCAGTTGTTGCCCTGCGGTCATTGGGCTCCTGGACAGCCCCAGTGCTGAACCAACTCTGCAGCCTGTGACACACTTCCAGGGACTCTGCAATTCTTGTTCTACGTATTTTTTGTTTACTTTTTTTTACTGTTTACATGATTGGTCCTCTTTCACACATTGGTCTTTGATGTGTACTGTTTTTTGTGGACTCTATTGTGTTTCTTAGTTTTGTGACTGCCTGCAAGAAGCTGAATCTAAGGTTGTATACAGTACAGTATACATACTTCAATAATAAGTTTAAAATTTGAACTCAGAACAAACAGTTTGCTAGTATTCAGTCCTCACTCTGTCTCTGAATGATATCAACTTATAGCTGGGAAGAAAAACTCTGATCTCAAACCTTTGCTGCCATGGGGAAGGCATCAGGAATAAATCCTGAGGGGAAAATCCAGAGCAGGAGGCTCTAAGGCAATCCTGTTGAGTTCAACACTGACTGGCAACCCCTGTGACGCTGCTGGTACCAAACTATATCAGTCTCTGTGCTTCCTTTGGGTTCATCAGATGCGTGGAGAGGGGGAGCCTGCTGCAGGGAAAGAGCGTGCTCTCCTTATCGTACTGCCCAGGTCTGCGTATCAAATCAGCTAGGACACAACGTCCATGGTCGGCCCAGACTCATGGAGGCCTCACTCACTCACAATATCCGTCCATGGACTAAACAATATCTGGAGTGATCAACATCCTCCTCTGGACTCCCTCCAGTGACAATACATCCTTTCTGAGATATGAGGCCCTCAGCTGTTGACAATACTCTAAGTGCTGCCTGACTGGTGTCTTATAAAGGCTCAGCATTATCTCCTTGTTTTTATATCCTATTCCCCTTCAAATAAATGCCAACATTGAATTTACCCTCTTTATCACAGACTCATCTCAATTTTGCAGATGACATAGTCTTGCTCTCTGACCAGATGGAGGAAGCACAGCAGCTACTGACAAAAGTGGAAATTGAATGCAATAAAGTTGGACTTCACCTAAATGCTAAAAAGACAGGGTACATGGTGTTTAACTGCGACAAAGGTACTCTCAAGACTGTAAAGAATAATACCATTCAGAAAGTCTTTGACTACAAGTACCTTGGGTCAAGAATGATGAGTTTGGAGAAGGACATAAAGATACAGAAGGCGCTGGCGTGGAGGGCTATGAACAACATGAAGGAAATCTGGAAGTCGAACCTGACCAGAGGGCTTAAAAAGAGGATCTTCATAGCAGTCACAGAGTCCATTGTCATGCATGGATGCGAGACGTGGACACTCACCAAGACTCTGTGAAAGTCTCTAGATGGTTGCTATACACGAATGCTCCGGATGGCTCTTGACGTGAGTTGGCAACAGCACATGACGAACATTGAGCTCTATAACGACCTACCAATGCTCACCTCTAAAATCAAGGCGAGAAGATTGCAACTAGCGGGGCACTGTCTACACCACCCCGAGCTACCTGCCAGCCTAGTCATCATATGGGAGCCCAAGCACGGGAGGATGAACCCTGGGCGCCCTCCCAAGACTATGGTCAACATGCTCCAAGAAGACAGCGGCGTGGCTAATGTAGATGAACTGAACATACTGATGAGGGAGAGGGAGAAGTGGAGAGTCCGTCATCGTACCTGACACCGGCCCCCTAGGCCTGAGTCGATGTAGTAGTAGTAGTAGCAACCTGTAAATTAACCTTCTGGGAGTTTTCCTAAGTCCCTTTGCATCTCTGAGATTTGAACTTTCTCCTCACTTAGATAATAGTCCACACTATTGTTCCTTTTACCAAATTGCATTATCATACATTTCCCAACACAGTATTCCATCTGCCACTTCTTTGCCCATTCTTCCGATTTGCCTAAGTCCTGCTGCAATTACATTGCTTCCTCAGTGATACCTACCCCTCCACCTATCTTCGTATCTTCCGCAAACTTTGCCACAAAGCCTCAATTCCATTATCTAAATCATTGACAAATAATGTGAAAAGCAGCAGTCCCAATACTGACCCTAGAGGGACATATATATGCACCTAAGATGTTTCTGCAGTAATTTCAAAGTTCAAAATACATTTATTATCAAAATATGTAAACAGAATACAACCTTGAGATTTGTCTCCTTACAGCTAGCCACAAAACAAAGAAACCCAAAAGAGCCCATTAAAAAAAAAACAATGCACACCCAATGTACAGAGGGAATAAAAAGCAAGCAGGAGCATTCAGAATGAAAGTGAATCCATGGACATGCAGCCCAGAACGTCCATAGCAGGCCCACAGTCTCAGCCTTAGTGAAGGGGGAAGCAAAGCAAACGCCATGGAGTAGCGAACACAATTGGCCCAACCCTTGCCTCCAGTCTTGACACCCTGCCTTTTCAATCCATCCAGCCCAGTGTTTAAATCAACCAAACATTGGGTCATTCCTCACTCTACAACCTGGGACCGATCGCATCAATACAGTCTGGGCCTGGACCCCATCATCACGTTGCGGCCTGTGGCTGTACCCGTCCTTTCCATACCAGCCAGGCACTTAGATCAATCCAACCTTGCTCTTAGTTCAGATGGATGGCTCCGAAGCTCCTCTGCTCTGCTTGCTGCAACTCTGTCTCCATGCCTCGACCTCGCTCTGACCACTTCCTCTCAAGCACGCCTCGACCCTCGACTCAGACTCACCTTTGCTTGCCTCTTCATCATTTGTGGTTACTACTTACCACAATTTCCTACAGAAAAATGTTTTATCCATAAAGTCGAGCAGCACCTACAAGATGCTGGAGGAACTCATCTGTTAGCCAGCATCACGCATGAGTCGGCCTGGCCTGCTGAGTTCCGCCAGCATTTTGTGTTATTAATAGTATTTAGTTGTATTTCTTGCTTTGAGAACCACCAATAAGTTGTCGCCTGCCTTCAGCAGTGCCACCTTAAATCAGAACTGTACATATATATTATTTAAATATATATATATATATATATACAGTGTATGTGAGTAAGTGAGTGGTGCAAAAGGAGAGGAAAAAGTTGAGTGGGTGGCTTCAGGCTCCTGTACCTCCTGCTTCCATTCATAGACGCTGTCAGACTCGCTGAGTTCCTCCAATATTATGTGTGTGTGTGTGTGTGTGTGAATGCACAACATCAATTTCCAATGAATAGTGAATTAGAAGGCATGGGTTTCAGTTGAAGTTGAAGTTGAAGTTTAATTGTCATTCAACCATACATAAATGCAGCCAAACGAAGCAGCGTTACTCTGGGACCAAGCTGTAAAACACCAAAAGTCATACACAGCACAAGGCATATATAGCATATACAGTAGAAAACAGAAGTAAACACAGAGTCACAAAGCAATATACTGTACATAGCCCAAGTCCCTGAGTGACATCTCTTGTAAACTGATGGTGCACAGGTGTTGCTGGCAAGAAGAAAGAGTTCTCAGCTGCCAGTAGACAAACGTACGCATGCACATAATCCAGCTTGTCTTCCATTGGGTGAACACCGGCGGGCAACGCCAACAGGGGCCAGCCCCAAAACCAGGATGGATGCCGTGCCGTGCCGCGCCACCTCTGGCATCAGCCGTCCTGGACTGCTGCAAAGGGCAAGCCTGCGGAATGAGGCTACAACTGAGGCAATGCAGCTCCCCCGCAATCAGTCTCAGTGAACCAGACAAGAAAAACGTCCAAGACAATCACTCTCCCATTGGAATGCACACCGCCTTTGGGCAACGACGCCAACGGCTCCCTACAGTGCACAGGAACACGGCCCGCATCAAGTCCAGCTCTTCCACTATCGATCATCTCACTGATGGTGTAGACCTGAAGTACGTTCAAAGGATTCAAGCGATTCAAAGTAGATTTATTATCAAGGTATGTATGCAGCACACAACTTTGAGATTTGTCTTCCCTACAGACAGTCACAAAACAAAGAACTATGGAACGCATTTCAAAAGGAAAAAAAATCAAAGCCCCACCTCCCCCCACGCACAAAAATAACAAGCAAATGACAACAAAAAAAGAGCAAAAACACAGAATATAAAACACAAAATCAAAAGACATATTTCAATTCATCTCAGTATTTGTTATCTGCAGGCCACCCTGATTCAAAAATCACCCAAAAGTAGCATCTAGTAAAGGAGTAACGAGATGTAGAATACATTATAGACATGAATCAGAGTTCACAATCCACAAACAACATCGATTAAACCCTGCTCTAGCATCGTCCTCCAACAGCATCAAGGCAGACAGAGACCAGGCGAATGCAAGTACCTTCCGTTGGGAGCAGTGAGCAAGAGCAGGAGAGGGAGATCGTCACATATAGACACTCTCCTCTGGCAGCAGTGAGAGGGAGGCTGGTAGACGGGCTGAGGAACTGTCTGCTTCCACACTTGCCTCATTGATTTCAATCTGCCTCTGCACTTTAATAGGCAAGATGGGGAAGAGAAGAAGTTGATTATGGGTGCAAACCCTATCTCCAGGCTTCCTAGCCTCCATACTGCACATGTTGTTCACAGTCTTGTGGCGCCAGCTCGCCCGATCAACCTGAAAACACTCTGCCAGAATGCAGATAACAGGCTCCAACAGTAGGAGAACCACAGAAACAAAAAGAAGATATAAAAGAAGTGAAAGGAGCTGGTCCGTGACCCATCTTGAGGATGTTACCCCTGGTAGCGTTGTTTGCTGGCACCGACTTCTTGAAGATCTTGAAGATCTTAATATCTTAATATCCAGCAGTGTGTTGTGATCATAAAAAAGATGTTTAAAAATACAAAAACACCTTTGGTTGGCTCTGGAGTGGCCACTGCATCTGAAGAACGTGCTACCATCTTACTGGAAGGTGAGATGTGAATAATTTCAGAGAGACGAGAGGAGCAACTTCTTTATGCAGAAGGAGGAGGGTATATAGAAAAAAATTCCAGATATAGTGGTAGAGGAAGACACAATAATAATTTTTTAAGACATTTTGTCAGGTGTATGGATAAGAGGGTTTAGGGCAAGGGTTACCAAACTTTTTTATTTTATGGGTCCCTACCATTAATCAAGGGGTACATGGACCCCAGGTTGGAAACCCCTGGTTTAGAGGGATATGGACAAAACCAATTTCCCCCTGGGATCAATAAAGTATGACTATGACTATGACTATGACTATGTAAGCAAGTGGGATTAGTTTAGATGGGCTTCATGTTTGGCGTGGATGAGTCAAGGCAATGTGCCGATTTCTATGCTATTAAAGGTGATCTTTTTTGACACACGTACATTGAAACATACAGCGAAATGTGGCGCTTGCATAAAATCCAATCAACAAGGATTGAGCTGGGCAGCCTGCAAGTATTGCCATACTTCCAGCTTCAGCACAGCATGTTTACAACTGCCTAACCCAACTTTGGATTGTGGGAGGAATCCAGACGAATCCATAGGAAGCTGATGGGCTCATGAGGAGAAAGTCCAAACTCCTTACAGACAATGGTGGGAACTGACGTCTAATCTTACAGCTAGTGCTGTTATAGCATTACGTGAGCTGGTACAATACCATGTTGTAATACTCTATGACTCCGGAACTCTCCCATATTCTAACTCATTTCCTTAAACTGCCCATTACATCTCTGGTGTTTAGGGCAGCAATGAAGGTCCTCCATCTCTGTCTGTATAGAAGGAGTCTTCATTGCCGTTTCTTCACAATTGTTCTTTGACCAGTCAGGGCTGTTAGCCCTGAACTGAACCCCCGAACCTGGAGGACCGGTGGACCACTCTTAGTCTGGCCTTTACCCTTTGACCTGTTTGGCATGGGTGACCCTACCAAAAGCAAAACACAAGGTTCTGGCTCCAGCCAACATAGCTCTCTAGATCACTGGGGCATGCAAGTCTCCAAACCCTGTGACAAGGCTGTGGTCCTCCTGGAGGCATACTCTAACAGTCATCCAACTTACAGTGATCAATTAACTTACGAATATCAATGGTTGTGATGTGGGAGGAAAGCAGAGCCCCCAGCAAGGATCAGGATCGAACGGGGGGCAATGAAGCCATGAGATAGCAGATCTACTCATTGCCCTACTCTGTCACCCTGTGGGTCAAATAGGTGAGTTAGATAATCCAATAAGTTAATGGTCACCATGGCACTATCAAGTTTTATCATTCTAGATTTAGTTAGCATAATTGACTGAAGAAAAAATCCCAAGTGCTGAAGACTTAAACCTTCATGTCTAGATCAATATCTGGATCAAGAGTCTTTGAATACTGTTTGAGTAACTATGCTACTAAACCTCTTTAACTCAATGGGAATCTTATTTCCAGGCTAGGGGTGCATATGTAACTCAAGACACAGAATACTACCAAGCCCTGAACATGGTTACTATGTCAAAGAGTGATTTGTTAATTAGTGATGTGCTGAGAATATATTTGAAGCCAAGCATTCTATGGTATACACTTCAGGGAATATCCCCCTGTCAGAAAATAGGTTTTCTCTATTCAGGCAATCCATTGTTACTTTATCTTTACCTCCCAGCCCCCACCCTTCTATAGGGATTGCTCGCTCCATCATTTCCTTGTTCTTTCATCTCTCCCCATTAACATCCCTCCTGGCACTTATCTCTGCAAGTGGCCAAAGTGCAAAACCTGCCCATTCATCTCCTCCTTCTCCTCCATTCAATGCCCCAAACGTCCTTCCCAGTGAGGCAACACTTCACCTGTGAATATGCTGGTGTCATCTATTGTGTCCGGTGCTCCCGATGCAGCCTCCTCTACATTGGTGAGACCCGTTGTAAATTGGGGGACCACCTCATCAAGTACCTCTGCTCCATCAGCCAAAAAAGCAGAACTCCCTGAGGCCCAAACGTTTTAATTCCAATTCTCATTCTCTTTCTGAAATATGGGCACATGGCCTCCTCTTGTGCCATGTTGAGACTACCTTCATGGTGAGGGAGTAACATCTTGTATTCCATTTGGGTAGCCAACAACCTGATGGCAAAAATATCAATTTCTCCTTCCAATAAAAAAAATCCCTCTCCCTCCTGTCTTCTTCTGTTCCCCACTCTGGACCCTTACCTCTTCTCACTTGCCTTTCACCTCCATTTGGGTCACCTCCTCCCTTACTTTATCCCATGGTCCACTCTCCTCTCCTATCGTATTCCTTCCTCTCAGTCCCTTTATCTTTCCCTCCCACCTGGCTGCACCTTTCACCTTCTAGCTACCCTCCTTTCTTTCCCCTCACCTTTTTATTTTGGCATCTTCCCCCTTCTTTTCCAGTCCTGAAGAAGGATCTCAGCCCAAAACATCGACTGTTTATTCATGTTCGTAGATGCTGCCTGATTTGCTGAGTTCCTCCAGCATTTTGTGTGTGTTGCTTTGTTGCCACTGTTAACAATCATTCCATCTGATCACACTCATTCATCCATTTTCATCAAGGAGCAAGGATCAAGGATCAACTTTATTTGCATTAGGTATACAGAGTTCAAAGTTCAAAGTAAATGTTATTACCATATTACATATATGTCACCATATATAACCCTGAAATTCATTTTCCTGCGGGCATTCTCAGCAAATCTATAGGATAGTAACTATAACATATACTTCACATGCAATAGAAATTTGCCGTGGTATGTTTTTCACGGAAAACAATTATAAAGAATAAAGAATTAAGTTAAAAAAGTTAGAAGTTAAAGTACTGATATGGAGCAACACAAGGGGTGATTGATAAGTTTGTGGCCTAAGGTAGGAGGAGTCAATTTTAGAAAGCCTAGCCCACCAGCGCCTTTACTTCCTGTGAAAACTAAAGAAATTTGGCCTGTCCCCTAAAACCCTCACTATTTTTTATAGATGCACTGTAGAAAGCATTCTTCTAGGGTGTATCACAACCTGGTATGGAAGTTGTCCCATCCGAGACCGAAAGAAGCTGCAGAAGATCGTGAATACGGCGCAGCACATCACAGAAACCAATCTTCTGTCCTTCGACTCACTTTACACAGCCCGCTGTCGGAGCAGTGCTGCCAGGATAATTAAGGACACAACCCACCCAGCCAACAGGCTTTTTGTCCCTCTTCCCTCCGGGAGAAGGTTCAGGAGATTGAAGACTCGTACGGCCAGATTTGGGAACAGCTTCTTTCCAACTTTGATAAGACTGCTGAACGGATCCTGACCCGGATCTGGGCCATACCCTCCAAATATCCGGACCTGCCTCTCGGTTTTTTTGCTCTACCTTACTTCCCATTTTCTATTTTCTATTTAAGATTTATAATTTAAATTTTTAATATTTACTAATTTTAACTATTTTTAATATTTTTGATATTTAATATTTGTAATCCAGGGAGTGTGAAGTGCAGATTCAAATATCGCTGTGATGATTGTACGCTCTAGTACTAATTGTATGGCGACAATAAAGTATATTAATTTGTAATTTATTTTTCAACATAGTCCCCTCCTACATTTACACACTTAGTCCAGCGGTCGTGGAGCATACGGATCTTGGACCTCCAGAAAGTGTCCACAGCATGGGTGATTGATAAGTTTGTGGTCTAAGGTAGAAGGAGATGAGTTATTCAGCTCTCGTTAAATGCACATGCAGTTCAACTCTTTGAGTGATTATGCAGAAAGTTTGATGTTAATAACTCATCTCCTTCTACCTTAGGTCACAAACTTATCAATCACCCCTCGTATGTCCATAAATACCAGTATATATTAACAATATAAACAGCATTATAAAAAGTGGTTTAAAGTGCTTGCAATGCAGTGATGTGGATAAGAGATGGAGGGGGCCAAGTAGGCTAACCAGAATGGTTGATCAGATTAACTGCCTGAGAGAAGAAAATTTTAAGGAGACTTGTGATTTTTGTTTTAATAGCCCTATTTTCAGAAATGAGCTTTTGAAAAGGACAGTTTGCAGGGTGGGTAAGATTCATCACTTCTCTTTATCACTATACTTTTGTAATTTACAGTTATTTTTTATATATTGCAATATACAGCAGCCACAAAACAACAAATTTCATGACTTATCTCAGGGGTAATAAGTCTGATTCTGATCAGATTATAGTTCATCAACCACCATCCCAGATAAAACCAACAATGTACCGGGTGTGGACGTTATAAGTTAGCAGTTCGCTGACTTCTGTGGACATCAGAACATACGTTAACAGCAGGAGCAGGCCACTTGGACCTTCAAACTTGTTCTGTCTTTCAGCAATATCACTGACCTGAATAGTGTCACCAATGCAGAGTTCAATTTGGAAATACAAGTAACAGGCCCATTTTACTTTTCATTTTTTAAGTTTTAGAGGTACAACATGGTATAAATTCCTTCCCTTTTAGCCCAACAAGCCCACACTGCCCAAATGAGCTAATTTCATTTATTTATTTACAGATAGAATGTGGAATGGGCGCTTCCAGCCCAATGAGCCACACCACCCAGCAACCCACCTATAACATTAGCCTCATCACAGGACAGTTTACAATGACCAGATAAACTACTGAGTGGTACATCTTTGGACCCAGAGGAACCCTACACACTCACAGGGAGAATGGACAAACTCCATACAGAGGATGTCAGAAATGAACTCCAGACTCTGGAACATCCCAAGCTGGAATGGCTGTAATAGCACCAGGCTAACCGCTACTCTATCATGGCGTCCACGTGACCAAAGAACTTACCAACCCATATGACTCTGGACTGTAGGAAGGAACAGGAGTACCCTGAGGAAACCCACGCTGTGATTGAGAATATGTATAAACTCTTTACAGACATAAATTATGCAATTCGCTGTATGTGAATGTGGGACAAATAAAACCAACAAAACCAATTGGCTTAGTTACCTACAATTCCACCTTCAACACACCATGGTCAGTGACATTGCTAATTGACGTACTCCTATAAGTGCATGCAGTATATAAAAATAACCAGGTACTTTCCCCAAGCAGTAGGGCTAATCAACAACTCCATCCACTAACCCACAACTCCACACTCCCACCACCACTACTTTATTATTTCCTGTAAGAGTACTCCTGTGCCTAGCATCACTTTAGGGACATATATTCAATCTATGTATGTAAGTTCTAAGTTCAAAGTAAGTTTTATTATCAAAGTACATATATGTCACCATATACAACCCTGAGTTTCTTGTGGGCATACTCAGCAAATATATAGAAGTGTAACTATAACAGGATCAATGAAACATCAGAGTACAGAAGACAACAAACTGTGCAAATGCAAAAATAAATAGCAATAAATAACAAGAACATGAGATAATGAGATAAAGAATCCTTAAAAGTGAGATAATTTTATTAACGACCTGGATGTGGGGGTAGAAGGGTGGGTTGGCAAGTTTGCAGATGACATAAAGGTTGGTGGTGTTGTAAATAGTGTAGAGGATTGTCAAAGATTGCAGACAGACATTGATAGGATGCAGAAGTGGGCTGAGAAGTGGCAGATGGAGTTCAACCCGGAGAAGTGTGAGGTGGTACACTTTGGAAGGACAAACTCCAAGGCAGAGTACAAAGTAAATGGCAGGATACTAGGTAGGGTGGAGGAGCAGAGGGATCTGAGGGTACATGTCCACAGATCCCTGAAAGTTGCCTCACAGGTAGATAGGGTAGTTAAGAAAGCTTATGGGGTGTTAGCTTTCATAAGTCAAGGGATAGAGTTTAAGAGTCGCGATGTAATGATGCAGCTCTATAAAACTCTGGTTAGGCCACACTTGGAGTACTCTGTCCATTTCTGGCCACCTCACTATAAGAAGGATGTGGAAGCATTGGAAAGGGTACAGAGGAGATTTACCAGAATGCTGCCTTGCTTAGAGTGTATGCATTACGATTAGAGATTAAGGGAGCTAGGGTTTTACTCTTTGGAGAGAAGGAGGATGAGAGGAGACATGATAGAGGTGTACAAAATAATAAGAAGAATAGATAGAGTGGATAGCCTGCACCTCTTCCCCAGGGCACCACTGCTCAATACAAGAGGACATGGCTTTAAGGTAAGGGGTGGGAAGTTCAAGGGTGATATTAGAGGAAGGTTTTTTACTCAGAGAGTGGTTGGTGCATGGAATACACTGCCTGAGTCAGTGGTGGAGGCAGATACACTAGTGAAGTTTAAGAGACTACTAGACAGGTATATGGAGGAATTTAAGTTGGGGGCTTATATGGGAGGTAGGGTTTGAGGGTCGGCACAACATTGTGGGCCAAAGAGCCTGTACTGTGCTGTACTATTCTATGTTCTATGTTCTATTGGTTGTGGGAATATGCTAACAGCAGTAAGCTATCTTATGAATTTATATTTATTGTGTTTTTTCGGTATTGTCTTCTTTATCTTGAGATTTTATGTACTGCATCAGATCCAGAGTAACAATTATTTTGTTCTCCTTTACACTCGTGTATTAGAAACAATCCTGAATCTTGAATCTTAACACTTTTATCTATGCATGAGAGGAGAAAGCTCCACTGAGAGGAAAATAGACTACTTCAGCTGCACGGGGTGTATCAAATAACAGTGAGGCAAAGTGATTGTGCAACCTGCTTTAGATAAAACTGAGCTGTAATTCTGATGTTACTCTTCAAGACACCACCTTGCAATATGCTCGGAATCTTCACACTGCTGCATCACCTTTTTTTAGTGTTTCATAAAGCTTGGCTCACTGCTTTCCGTGCTGTTTTTGAACATCATTAATTAATCACCTTTCTGATCCAGCCACACCATTAGAGTGCATAGTGTGTCACCTCAGGTCACCAGAGGGAAGACTGACGAACCATAGGATTTGAACAGATATTCAGTAGGCCAGGTGGCAAGGATGTAGTAGAAAGCAGAGTTAAAGTTGTAGGCATTCTGCAGATGCTGGAAATCTTTAGCAATACACACAAACTTCTGGAGAAACTCAGCAAGTCAGGTAGTATATACTTTGTATGAAACATAGGACATTGAACTCAGTATAGGCCCTTCACCCCACAAAGTTGGTCCTTCATTTTTCCGAGTGCCTACCTGAGAGTTTCATAGTAATGTATCTGATGTATCTGCCTCTACCACCAGCCCTGGTTCAATGGTTTATTTCCCTCCATAGATGCTGCCTGATTTGCTGAGTTCCAACAGCATTTTGTGTATATTGTTCAACTCTAGGCTGAAGGACTTTTATCAGAACTAGGAAAAGCTACAAATCAAACATATTTTAAGTTGTGGAGAAGAGAGAATAGGAATTAGAGTTGGTTTATTATTGTCACATGTATCAAGATACACTTAGTAGCAAATTTATTAGGCACCTCTTGAATATTTATAAAGAGGACAAGGAGTATATATGTTCATGGTCTTCTGCAGCTGTAGCCTGTCACTTGAAGGTTCACCATGATGTCTTTTCAGAGATGCTATTCTGTTGTAACGTGGTTCTTTGCATTATGGTCGCCTTCCTGTCAACTTGAACCGGTTTGGCCAGTATCCTCCAACCTTTCTCATTAACGAGGTATTTTTGTCACGGAATTGCCATTCACTTAGATTTATTTTGTTTGTTTTGCACATCTGTAAACTCCAGAGACGGTTGTGTGTGAAAATCCCAGGAGACCAGCAACTTCTGAGATACTCAAATGATTGTTGGTCTGGCAACAAGAATCATTCCATGATCAGTCATTTAGATCACATTTCTTCCCTATTCTGATGTTTGGTCTGAACAACAACTGAACCTCTTGCAACACACATCAAAGTTACTAGTGAACGCAGCAGGCCAGGCAGCATCTCTAGGAAGAGGTACAGTCGACGTTTCAGGCTGAGACCCTTCGTCAGGACTAGTCTCGGCCTGAAATGTTGACTGTACCTCTTCCTAGAGATGCCGCCTGGCCTGCTGTGTTCACCAGCAACTTTGATGTGTGTTGCTTGAATTTCCAGCATCTGCAGAATTCCTGTTGTTTGCAACTGAACCTCTGGACCATGTTTGCAGGCTTTTATGCATTGAGTTGCTGTCACATGATTAGCTGATGAGGTATTTGCATAAATGATCAGGTGTACAGGTGTACCTAATAAAGTGCGCACTGGGGAAAGCTCTTGTTTGCATGCTTGTCATATTGATCATGTCATATAGAAGTACATTGAGGCAGTGAAAAGGAAAATAGAATGAAGATGATACTGTGGAAGTTCCAGAAAAAAATAGATTGAATTGAAGGTGGACAAATAATTGGCAAGGTCCACAATGAGCTAAGTGTTGAACATGAGTTATTGGAGCTGCACTCATCCAGGCAACTGATGATGGGAATGATTTGAAGTGTCTTGAACTTCATAAGACACACAATTTACGGTTTTAAATTTAAAGTGATAATCACTACATTGTACACTGCCACAGAAGTCAATGGAGGCCAAATCATTCATTCACTCAATATGTGCTGTGTTGTATAACGTACACGATCATGGCCTTTCCATGACTATGATTGTTCTTGGCAAATTTTTCTGCAGAAATGGTTTTCCTTTGCCTTCTGCTGGGCAGTGTCTTTATAATACGGATAACCCCAGCCATCAACAATACTCCTCAGAGGTTGTCTGTCTGGTGTCAGTGGTCACATAACCAGGACTTGTGATTTGCATCAGCTGCTGTCACCAGGTGCCCATCCACCACCTGCTCCCATGGCTTCACGTGACCCAGATCAGTGGTCTAAGCAGGTGTTACACCTTGCCCAAGGGGGACCTGCAGAACAGTGAAGACAAGAAGCACCTTACACCTCCTTTGGTAGAGACATATCCCCAACCCACCACCCTATCACATACATTCAGTGGCCACTTTATTAAGTACAGAAGGTCAAAAACTGCTTTGAAATGTCTGGATGCCCTCTGCAAATTTAAAGGATGCTCTAAAAATGTATAGCTTGAAATTACTTTCTCATTAACTTCACAGAAATAAACTTCAGGGACTGCAATTGAATGTGTTGACACCCTTGTAGAGCACATTTGCATTGGCAAAGTGAGGAGGTGGGGGAGTTAATTACCAAGCAAATTACTTTAATTCTCCTCACCT
The DNA here is from genome assembly GCF_963921235.1 of Mobula hypostoma. Taxonomy (NCBI): domain Eukaryota; kingdom Metazoa; phylum Chordata; class Chondrichthyes; order Myliobatiformes; family Myliobatidae; genus Mobula; species Mobula hypostoma. The sequence continues at coordinate 4,332,939 of NC_086103.1, forward strand.
AGTCCGAGGTTAATGAGGTTAATCGGAGAGCACCCCTCATTTATCCACAGACTGTCCCTAGCACAGCACAATTTGGCAGTTAAATCCAGCATCATGCTCCTCCTTCACTACTCTGTACTGAAACATAAGGCCATGAGATATAGAAGCAGAATTAGGCCATTCAGCCCTTTGAGTCTTTCACTGCCATTCCATCAGGACTGATTAATTATCCCTCTCAACCCCATTCTCCTGCCTTCTTCCTGTAGCCATTGATATCCTTAATAAATAAATATCAACCTCCGTTTTAAATATCCCCAATGATTTGGCCTCCACTGCCATCTGTGGCAATAAATTCCACAGATCCACCACCCTATGGCTGAAGAAATTTGTCCTTATCTCTGTTCTGATGGGGAACCTTTCTATTTTGAGGGTTTTCCCTCTAGTCCAGGACTTCCCCACAATAGGAAACATCCTCCCATGTCCACTCTGTCTGGGCCTTTCAATATTCAAAAGGTTTCAATGAGATCCTCCTTCATTCTTCTCAACTCCAGTCAGTGCAGGCCGACAGCCATCGAACACTCCTCATACGTCAACCCCATCATTCCAGGGATTATTCTTGTGAACCTCCTCTGGGCTATCTTCAACGCCAGCACATTCTTTCATAGATAAGAGGCTCAGAACTGCTCACAGTAATCCATGTGCAGTCTGATCAATGCTTTATAAAGCCTCAATAGGAATACTGGAGTCTACCTCGTGCTCTTTCAACACCTGAAGTTCTGGTGTATCAGAAAACAATGTCCCCATGAACATGTGCCTCATTCCTGAATGAATAAACAGAAATCATGAAGCTATGTGATATAACATATGCCTGGACAAAAAGGATTGTCTTATGAAAATAGGTTGAGTGAGCTAGGGCTTTTCTCTTTGGAGCAAAGGAGGATTAGGGGTGACTTGATAGCACTGTACAAAATGAGAAGAGGCCGAGAAAGCGGGGATAGCCAGAAACTTATTACTTGGATGGAACTGGTTAACACAAGGGGGCATAATTTTAAGGTGATTGGAAGAAAGTTTGAGGAATATCAGAGGTAAGTTCTCTGCACAGGAAATGGTAAGTGTGTTGAATACCCTGCTGGGGTAAAGGTAAGGACAGATATGTTAGGAGCATTTAAGATACTCTTTCGTAAACACAAAATAATCTGCAGATGCTGGGGTCAAAGCAACACTCACAACATGCTGGAGGAACTCAGCAGGTCGGGCAGCATCCGTGGAAAAAACAGGCCCCAAACAGTCCTTCCAAGTGAGGCAACACTTCACTTGTGAGTCTGTTTGGGTCATCCATTGCATCCAGTGCTCCCGGCGGGGCCTCCTCTACATCGTTGAAACCCGACGCAGATTGGGGGACCGCTTCGTCGAGCACCTCTGCTCCATCCGCCAAAACAGACAGGATCTCCCAGTAGCCACCCACTTCAACTCTGCTTCCCACTCCCATTCAGATATGTCCATACATGGCCTTCTCTACTGCCATGATGAGGCTAAACTCAGGTTGGAGGAGCAACACCTCATATACCGTCTAGGTAGTCTCCAGCCCCTTGGTATGAATATAGAATTCTCCAACTTCCGGTAATTCCCTCCCCCTCCTTTCCCCTATCGCTATGTCACTCTGCCCCCTCCCCCAGCTGCCTATCACCTCCCTCATGGTTCTGCCTCCTTCTACTACCCATTATGTTTTCCCCTATTCTTTCTTCACCTTTCCTGCCTATCACCTCCCTGCCTCCCTTCCCCCACCACTTTATCTTTCCCCTTCCGGGTTTTTCACCTGGAACCTACCAGCCCTCTCCTCCCCTACCTTCTTTATAGGGCCTCTGCCCCTTCCCTCTACAGTCCTGATGAAGGGTTCCGGTCTGAAACGTCGACCGATCTTTTCCACGGATGCTGCCCGACCTGCTGAGTTCCTCCAGTTGTGAGTGTTGCTAAGATACTCTTTGATAGGCACATGGATGATAGAGTAATGAAGGGCTAGGTAGAAGGGAAGGGTTATATTGATCTTAAAAGTAGGTTAAAAGGTTGGCACAACATTGAGGGCCAATGAGTCTCTACTGTGCTATAAGTTCTGTATTCTATCCTCTGGCTCAGAGACAAGGAGGTACAGAACATAACAAGGTTATCGAAAAGCAATGTCCACAATCAAATCATTAATTAGCTCTGGGTGATCAAATGCAACAATCTATCAGTCAGAAGGACAGATGTAATCAGATATACAAAATAGCTTCAACCTTTGTGTTGTATGAGAAGCCTTACTCAAAGCAGAGCAGATGATTTGAAATTTAAAACTGGTATTAAATATGCCCAAGGATTGATTTACAATACTTGAATAATGGCAGAAGGTTTGTCCGAGTGTCATAAGGAAGAACATTTAAAAGCAATGCACGCAAAATGCTAGAGGAGCTCAGCATATCAGGCAGCATTTATGGAGTGGAATAAACAGTCAACATTAATGCTTCCTTGGATGGTAAGATCCTTCAGATGCTGCCTGGCCGGTTGAGATCCTTCAGCATCTTGTGTGTATCACTCAAGATTTCCAATATTTACAAAATCTGTTGTGTCAACAACATTTAAAGTCTCTGTAAAATACATCAATGGGCAACCAAGTCAAAAATTATTGTAAACTGAAAACTACAGTGAGTTAAACCAAGTGGTCTGATTGTTCACATAAGGATTTTCAATAAGGGCCAGTCTCCACAAGTGTTTGAAATTCATGAACCTTGAGCTTCCATCTATTTAATCCACTCAAATATTTTCATTTGTTTAAATGGACACAAAAACCATGGTCCACAAATTTCTCATCAGCTCTTCAAATCTCCTCCTCAGTGAAGGCAATAGAATAGAATCTCACTGCCATTTTGTCCTCTTTCAATCACACATTCAATTTGTGAATTCTAAACGAATGTCTCAAACCCTAAACTTTGACTAAAGTGAGGCAATTCTCCACATCCGACATAGTAATCAGAAGCAACCTTTCAATATTCGATAGGTTTCAAGAGATAGCCCTCCCCCAATTCTTCTAAACTCCAGCGAGTACAGGCCCAGAGCCATCAAATGCTCCTTATACATTAACCCTTTTATTCCCAAGAGCATTCTTGTGAACCTCCTCTGAACCATCTCCAGTCCCAGCGCATCCTTTTTTAAAAAATAAGGAGCCCAAAATGGCCCACCATACTTCAAGTATCCCTTTGTTCCTCTGTTTTCTGAAGTATCTCCCTCTATAGAAAATAGTCTATGATTCCTCCTTGAGTAAAAAATTCCTTTCCGCTTCCCTCTTCTTCTATTCCTCACTCTTCTGCTCACCAGCCTATCGCCTCTCACTTTTGCTCCTGCATCTTCCCCTTCTCCCATTGACTGCTCTTCCCTCCTATCAGATTCCTTCTTCACTTCTCCCACCCGTGTGGCTTCACCTGTCACCTTCCAGCTATCCTCTTTCCCTTCCTCCCATTTTTTATTCCAGTGTCTTCCTGTTAAGTTTTGAAACTCCAAAACATAAAATTAGTTGAAAGGAAGATGTGGGAGTCCAAAATGTGAGTCAGACTTAGTTTTTCACTTTAAGCGTAGTGCGCACGTATCATGTGGGGGGTTGTGCAAATTGATCTTGGCGATGTGCATTTGGTTTATTGGAACACACTCCTCTATTGCTCCCTTTGTGATCTGATCTCTCCTCTTGCTTTCCTCATCCACAACATCATCTGATGAATTCTGTTTCAATATCTCCATCGACTCCTTTCATTCTGGCCTTCTATTCATCCAGCTGGGCTTTAGTCTTTGCACTTACATTTACTTGCAGCTTTCTGTCTTGAAGTTCATGCAATAACCTTAATGCATGCAGAGTAGATCTTGGTTCTTTATACTCACCAAAGCAAAATGCATGAAATTTTCCTGAATCTCATTGAAAGCTCTTCTAGCTTAGAAACAAGCCACATTTTGCAAATTTCTGACTGATTAACATCTGAGGAACTTGTTCGGCTATGTTGCCGACAAAAGCTGTTGTAGTCGGACCACTGCTTTCATCTCTTTCACGATCCCCCTGAGCAGCATGGTTCTGTGGTCCAATGTGCTTGGCACCACCAACTTGTTGTCCTCTATTGGGATACTGCATGGAGACAATTGTGGCATCATACAGTGCCTTTCTTAATTCGCTTTCAGTTGACTTTATTGCAGGGGATGTAGTATACAAATGGTGGATGGATCTCCAGTCAAATTGTTGCCACAGCCAATCACAGCCCCAAAATGACACACAAGCCCAATATGGCTAGTTGGTTGTTGCATTTCACTGTTAGAAATGTCATTCCCACAGGAGTTATCTTTTTGCCCAGTGTAATTTCTTAGTTGGGTATCTGTAGTGTTTGAATAGCATTTCCAGTGTATCTTTGAAATACCATTCAAACTTATTTTGTGGAATGAATGAAACAGCTGAGCAGTGTCCAATTCCATTGTAATTACTTTGCTGTTTATTTTTTGCTGAAAGCCACATCGCTTGTCTATTGTAGGTTTTCATATTGTAAATTCAAATGCTACGCAGTCCTGTGTCACTCTCATCATTTTCAGGTTTTTTGTCAACAGCATACAGATTAGAGCTCTTCCTGAAAGTGCAATTTGACTTTTTTTCTTTTTCTCTTCCCTGTGCAGTCCATTCATTTTTGTCTGCCCAAGATGATCTTTATATGTGTCCTACTTTTGTTGCATTTTCTGCAACTTTCACCTTTAAAACCGTATTGGTCTGGTTTATGTTTGAAGATTCAAAATACCTTTATTATTGAAGTATGTACGCAGTATACAGCTCTGAATACTTACACACCATTACAAAACAAAGAAGAACCATGAAAGCATGGTTTGAAGATTTGAAGAAAATCTGCAATCTCAAACACCCCCATCTGCCACACACAAAAAGTCCCGTAAATGGTAATGAAAATAAATTGAAAAATAGAATCTAAAACATAAAAAGCATATTTCATATTTCATTACACCTCAGCTCAGTGTTCGTTATCTGCAGGCTGCCCAATTCTAAAATCACCCAATAGTGGTAACAAAAGAAAACAACCACAACTAGAACTAAAATAGAATTAGAGTCCTCAATCCATGTTGATTAAACCTTGCTACAGCCTCATCCACTGATGTTTCCCTTTAGACATGGCAATTTTGTTCACACATACTTTCATTCCTGACAGCAACTCAGTAACATTTCTGTCTGCTGTTTCCATTGATACAGCAATTTCAACTGCTCTTCAGTTAGGATCCATGTTTGAATGTTTCCTTTTATGATTTCACAAACTAAGTAATCTCTCAGTGCATCACTAAATCCATTATCGAACTGAAAATGCTCAGACAACATCTTCAATTCAACCATGTACATGAAAATAGATTCATCTTCCTTTTGATTCAGCTTACAGTATGAAACCTAGTGTTCTGCAATCAACAATAGTTTCAGTTCTAAATGTTCCTGTTCATGATATCAGAAAGCTATTTTGGCTGCTTTGGTAGGAGCAGTTAAACTTCAAAGCAAATGATATGCCTTTAAATCCATAGCACACAACAAATTGGTACTTGTTTCTTATTGTCTATTCCATTTGCTTTAAGATACTGCTCAGTCTGTTCAGTATATAAAATCCAGTTATCTGTTGTGTAATCAAACATATCAATCTTTCTGACATAGCCAGCCATTTCCACTCTTTTTTTATGTTTATTATCATCTGGTACTCACTGTTTATGAGCCAGTGAATTCTTCCCTTTTCCGCCTTTTTTTTTTACCCTGATTGTTTCTCTATTTCCCTACCAAAGGCATATGCTCCACTGTTTTATTTTTAATATATTGTCTCACTCAGCTTCAACAGGTAGGTAGCCAACTCGGGGTCCATTTAAAAATATGTAATCACTCCTGCTATGTTTTGTAACTCCAAAACATAAACACAGGAGTTCAAAATGTGAGTTTAACTTAGTTCTTATTTTATGCAAGGCGTACACCTATCAGGTGGTAGCCTCATGATGTATGCAATTTACTTACTTTTACATATAATCCATCATGAATTTATTCATACAAACAAGAATGCTGGATCACACAATATATTTACAATATTACTCAAATACTACTAAAATACCAAATACGAATCTTCCCCCTTCCTTTTCAGTCCAGAAGAAGGGATTCCACCTGAAATGTCAACTGTTTATGCAATTCCACAGATGGCCTGCTGAGTTCCTCCACCATTTTGTATGTGTTGCCCTGGACTTCCAGCACCTGCAGAAATTCTTGTGTTTACTTTTATCCTAACATCCCTCTGTTCCATAACACTCCAGAGAATTTCCTCTTTGGCAGTTTGACACCACTTCTAGTATTAAACACTCTGATGGATATTTTTAGTGATAGATTTAATTAGACTGTTAAAAGAGGCTATTCCTGGACAATCTTATGGTCTTTTGCGAGCAGCTGCCAATTCATTGACAATTAGCATCAAGTTGTTTTGTTCTGAGTTTCCGCCAACTGGTTGCTGGATTCAGATTGGTCACATTACATACAACATAACAGACATGCAATTGCCAACCTTGCAGCTAAGATGAAGATAGGTGGATGGGCAAGTAGTGCTGAAAAAGCACAGAGGCTCAAAGTTCAAAGTACATTTATTATAAAACTATGTGTACATTATATAACCTTGCCTGTCTCCAAACAACAGCTTCGAAACAAACAACCCTAAAAAAGCCACAAAAAAAGAATTCCAAACAACTGATGTGCAGAAAGGAAAAAAAAATCATGCAAACAATAAACACAAGTAAATAGTGTTTGAATTGAAGTTTACAAAACATATAAAACATAGGAAAACATAGAAAATAGGTGCAGGTGTAGGCCATTCGGCCCTTCGAGCCTGCACCGCCATTTATTATGATCATGGCTGATCATCCAACTCAGAACCCTGCACCAGCCTTCCCTCCATACCCCCTGATCCCTGTAGCCACAAGGGCCATATCTAACTCCCTCTTAAATATAGCCAATGAACTGGCCTCAACTGTTTGCTGTGGCAGAGAATTCCACAGATTCACCACTCTCTGTGTGAAGAAGTTTTTCCTAATCTCGGTCCTAAAAGGCTTCCCCTTTATCCTCAAACTGTGACCCCTCATTCTGGACTTTTCCAACATCGGGAACAATCTTCCTGCATCTAGCCTGTCCAATCCCTTTAGGATTTTATACGTTTCAATCAGATCCCCCCTCAATCTTCTAAATTCCAACGAGTACAAGCCCAGTACATCCAGTCTTTCTTCATATGAAAGCCCTGCCATTCCAGGAATCAATCTGGTGAACCTTCTTTGTACTCCCTCTATGGCAAGGATGTCTTTCCTCAGATTAGGGGACCAAAACTGCACACAATACTCCAGGTGTGGTCTCACCAAGGCCTTGTACAACTGCAGTAGTACCTCCCTGCTCCTGTACTCGAATCCTCTCGCTATAAATGCCAGCATACCATTCGCCTTTTTCACCGCCTGCTGTACCTGCATGCCCACTTTCAATGACTGGTGTATAATGACACCCAGGTCTCGTTGCACCTCCCCTTTTCCTAATCGGCCACCATTCAGATAATAATCTGTTTTCCTATTTTTGCCACCAAAGTGGATAACTTCACATTTATCCACATTAAATTGTATCTGCCATGAATTTGCCCACTCACCCAAACTATCCAAGTCACCCTGCATCCTCTTAGCATCCTCCTCACAGCTAACACTGCCGCCCAGCTTCGTGTCATCCGCAAACTTGGAGATGCTGCATTTAATTCCCTCATCCAAGTCATTAATATATATTGTAAACAACTGGGGTCCCAGCACTGAGCCTTGCGGTGCCCCACTAGCCTGCCATTCTGAAAAGGTCCCGTTTATTCCCACTCTTTGCTTCCTGTCTGCTAACCAATTCTCTATCCACATCAATATCTTACCCCCAATACCGTGTGCTTTAAGTTTGCACACTAATCTCCTGTGTGGGACCTTGTCAAAAGCCTTTTGAAAATCCAAATATACCACATCCACTGGTTCTCCCCTATCCACTCTACTAGTTACATACTCAAAAAATTCTATGAGACTCGTCAGACATGATTTTCCTTTCACAAATCCATGCTGACTTTGTCCGATGATTTCACCGCTTTCCAAATGTGCTGTTATCACATCTTTGATAACTGACTCCAGCAGTTTCCCCACCACCGACGTTATGCTAACCGGTCTATAATTCCCCGGTTTCTCTCTCCCTCCTTTTTTAAAAAGTGGGGTTACATTAGCCACCCTCCAATCCTCAGGAACTAGTCCAGAATCTAACGAGTTTTGAAAAATTATCACTAATGCATCCACTATTTCTTGGGTTACTTCCTTAAGCACTCTGGGATGCAGACCATCTGGCCCTGGGGATTTATCTGCCTTTAATCCCTTCAATTTACCCAACACCACTTCCCTACTTCCCAAAGACAGTTCCGACCAGGAAATCTTTGTTCAGTGCAGAACAGAGCAGCAAACTGAAATGCCCATCCCATCCCGTCCCTCGCATCAGTCCCTGACGTCCTTGCTTTTTCAATCGGGGCCAGCATTTAAATTGACTAAATAACGTAGAAGCCTTTTGAAGAAGGATTTATGCAGATTAGGAGAATGGGCAAAGAGAGGTAGATGGAATATAGTGTTGGGAAGTATATGGTCATGCACTTTGGTTCTTTGGTTGAAGGAATAAAGGTGTGGATTATCTTCTATTATGGGAGATAATTCAGAAATCAGAGGTGCAAAGGGAATTGAGAGTCTTCATGCAAGATTTCATGAAGGTTAATAATTTGCAATTCAGTTGATGGTAAAGAAGGCAATTCAATGTTATGATTCATTTCAAAAGGAGTAGAATTTACAAGCAACAATGTGATGATAAGGCTTTTTGGGGCACTGGTCACTCTATGCTTGAAGAATTATGGGCAGTTTTAACCCCTAATTTAAGAAAGGATGTGCTGAGATTGGAGAAGGTACAGAGGAGGTTCTCAAGAATGATCCTGGAAATGAAAGCTTTAATGGCTCCAAGCCTGCACTCAATGGGGAAAGTCTTTGAAAGCTATTGAATGTTTAAGTACCTTGATAGAATGGACTTTGAGAGTATGTTCCCGACAGTGGGGGTGTCCATGACCTCAGTCTCAGAATAAAAGGACATCCCTTTAGAATAGAGATGAGGAAAAATATCTTCCGACAGAGGGCAGTGAAACTGTGGAATGCATTGGCACAGACAGCTGTGGAGGCCAGGTCGTTGGACATATTTAAAGCTGATTTTGTTAGGTCCTTGATTAGGAAGGGTTACAAGTTAGAATTAAAGGTTAAGGGGAGAACGCAGGAGAATGGTATTGAACAATCAGGACAACAGTGTCTGAGATACCAAACATTCCACAGTCAAAGTCAATTCGATCACATTTCTTCCCCATTCTGATGTTTGGTCTGAACAACAAATTAACTTCTTGATCATGTCCGCATGCTTTTATGCATTGAGTTGCTGCCACATATATGTAATAAAATGGCCACTGAGTGTTTATATACAGTATATGTTAAAAAGAAAATGTTATGCTATAGAAAACATAATTTTTTAAAACAAAGTTTAGAAATACTTAATATAAAAACTGTTGCAAATAACTTTCAAAAACAAATGAGTAAAATCAATCCAGTCAGTGATTTATAGTATACACGCATGCCCGTGAAAAATAAACTTCCTGGAAAATTTTGGTATCATAAATAATGGCCAATTATTAACCAGAAGTTTTGCAAAGTAATAAAAATTGAAATGCAACATCCTCAGTTTTTGTTTTTTTTTTCTGTTCCCCAGTCGATCAGTGAGAGGAAGTTGGATCAATTATGGGAAAGAACTTCGGAAATTATCCTGCAGACTGCTCCACTCATCTGGCGTGGTTACAACATAATAACTTCCAGAAATTAACTGGCAGATGCAGCAAATCTCTTCAAGTGATTTCTTATGGAGATGCTGGTCCCATCACACAAGTTACATCACTTGCTGTTAAGAGAAGTGAGTCAAGCATTCTGTAGTCTCTCTGATATGATTGCCAAGTAATTAATGGTATGCGGAAGCCAGAATCAAACAGTTTTTGTTTTTCTGTTTAGTGCTTGAACAATTGCCAGCTCATTGATTTAGTATGTGCTCTACAATCTTTAACCTGACTCCCTGTTATCGGCAGACAATACCTATTATACCCCCTCCACCATCAACTGATGCCATGCTATGTGCACAAAGCACACACACACACACGTCTGAACATAAACACACTTGCACACACAAAATTCATAAAGCATGAGTGAACAAGGCTACTCCATTCTCTACTGGAGTACGGGATCGCGCTGTTGAAATTGGGTGACCAACAAATAGGAATACTGCAGATGCTGGAAATTCAAGCAACACACATCAAAGTTGCTGGTGAACGCAGCAGGCCAACACACAAATTGGGTGACCCTGGCTTTGTAAGAAATAGAGATTCCATCTTTGTAATTTTTTAAAATTAATCCGTACCACATGCACAGTAAATACCTGTTTTGCACAGACGGGAGTAGCGCCGTAATCTCGTTACCTTAAGCAATGGAAATAAAGTTCGATTCTATTCTAAAGGCATCAGAGATTCCAGGAGATAATTCCAGTCCACATTTGAGTCCCAGACTAGCTATCAGTTCTGACAGGGATTGTATCATATAACCATCCGGGTACAAAACAAAGTCAGTAGCGTCACTGGCAATAGAACATCCCTTCCTGATGAGCTTAATGCATTCAATGCAGGTTTTGAACAGAAGGAGATTTGAACGTCCCTAGCACCTCTGTAGTTGTGAACTTCTCATGATTCAGGACATTAACAAAGACAGGTGTGAAAAACGGGCCCGAAAGATCAGTGGGGACCCAACTCACCCCAACCACAATCTATTCCAGCTGCTACCATCCGGGAAACGGTACTGCAGCATAAAAGTCAGGACCAACAGGCTCCGGGACAGCTTCTTCCACCAGGCCATCAGACTAATTAACTCACGCTGAGTTGAGTGTATTTCTATGTTATATTGACTGTTCTATTTATTACAAGTTATTATAAATTACTATGTTCGCACATTGCACATTTAGACAGATATATAATGTCCATACATGAGGATTTTTACTCCTCATGTATGTGAAGGATGTAAGAAATAAAGTTAGTTCAATTCAGCCCAACCCAACAGGCTGCAGTACATCTCAATCCAGTCACTGTTCCAGATGTAAGAGCGATCTTCCCGAATGTGAATCCAAAGAGGGTATTTGGCCTGGATGCTGCCCCCGGCTGTGTTCTTAGATCCTGTGCAGATCAGCAAGTGTGGCTATTTGCAGATATTTCTGACCTCTGCCTGTTGCAGTCTGAGCTTTGCAGCTGCTTTAAGAAGACCACCATCATCCCAGCAAAAGCGATGAATCCGTGAGCGCCAACGTGCACACCAGACGGCTTCATTAAAATGGGCCTTTTTTCTTTACTAACCCTATCGTCAGATTAACATTTATAAAATTCAATCATTAAATCGCATGTGGTGTACTGTCTGATATTTTGCAGTGCGGAATTGTAACTGGGCAACACATCACACAGCATCCACACAAACGAGCTTTCTCAGTTTGGCTGGGCCAGAGGGTGTCTTCCCCTAGACAAACACATGCTGGTCGAACCTGAGCGTTACACATGGATAGAAGATTAGCTGACTGGCAGGAAGTAACGAGTGGGAATAAAGGGGGCATATTGTGGTTGGCTGCTGGTGACTAGTGGTTTTCCACAGGGGTCAGAGTTAGTACTGCTTCCTTTCAAATTATATGTCAGCAATTTGGATGATGGGATTGATGGCTTTGTGCCCAAGCTTGCAGATGGTATGAAGAAAGGTGGACTGACAGGTAGTGCTGAGGAAACAAAGAGACTGCTGAAGGAATTAAGTAGATATGGAGAATATGCAGAGCAGTGGCACTTGGAACATAATGTAAGGAAGTGTATACTCATGCACTTTGGTAGAAAATATAAAGGTGTAGAATACTTTCTAAATGAGGAGAAAATTCAAAAATCAGAGATGAAAAGAGACTTGGGAGTCCTTGTGCACAATTTACTAAAGATTAACTTCCAATTTCAGTCGCTGGTAAACAAGGCAAATGCAATGATAATATTCATTTCAAGAGGACTAGAATATAAGAGCAAGGATGAAATGCTGAGGCTTTGTAAGTCCTAAATTGATGTGCTGGCATTGGAAAGGGTCCAGAGAAGGTTCATGAGAATGATTCCAGGAATGAAAGCGTTAACATATGAAGAGCTTTTGATAGTTCTAGGCCTGTACTTACTGGAGTTTGTAAGATTGAGAAAGATCTTATTGAACATAGCACTTAGAACATAGAACAGTACAGCACAGTACAGGCCCTTATGCCCACAATGTTGTGCCGACCCTTAAACCCTGCCTCCCATATAACCCCCCACCTTAAATTCCTCCATATACCTGTCTAGTAGTCTCTTAAATTTCACTGGTGTATCTGCCTCCACCACTGTCTCAGGCAGTGCATTCCACGCACCAACCACTCTCTGAGTAAAAAACCTTCCTCTAATATCCCCCTTAAACTTCCCACCTCTTACCTTAAAGCCATGTCCTTTTGTACTGAGCAGTGATGCCCTGGGGAAGAGGTGCTGGCTGTCCACTCTATCTATTCCTCTTAATATCTTGTATACCTCTATCGCGTCTCCTCTCATCCTTCTTCTCTCCAAAGAGTAAAGCCCTAGCTCCCTTAATCTCTGATCATAATGCATACTCTCTAAACCAGGCAGCACCCTGGTAAATCTTCTCTGTACCCTTTCCAATGCTTCCATATCCTTCCTATAGTGAGGTGACCAGAACTGGACACAGTACTCCAAGTGTGGCCTAACCAGAGTTTTATAGAGCTGCATCATTACATCGCGACTCTTAAACTCTATCCCTCGACTTATGAAAGCTAACACCCGATAAGCTTTCTTAACTACCCTATCCACCTGTGAGGCAACTTTCAGGGATCTGTGGACATGTACCCCTAGATCCCTCTGCTCCTCCACACTACCAAGCTTATATTCTGAATGCTTACTTTGATAATAACAGTACTTTGAATCTTTGAATTTGAGGCTCCAGTGCACAGGGTCGAATAATACTGCAAAAGATGGTAAACTCAGCTGCTCCATCATGGGCACTAGCCTCCTCGAGAAGGTGGCACGCATCATTAAGGGCACTCACCACCAGGGCATGCCCTCTTCTCTTCACTACCATCAGGGAGAAGGAACAGGAGCCCAAGGACCCACACAAAATGCTTTAGGAAGAGCTTCTTTCCTTCTGCCATTTTGTTCCTTAATGGTCCATAAATCGTCCATCCTCCTGCAGGCGGTCACAAAACAAAGCAACAACGTGGATCCCATTCAAGAAAGCATCAACTACCAACGTGTGAAATAAAGAACAAATTGCGCAAACAGCAATAGTCCATAAACCTATGAATACTACTTCACTAAATTCGGTAGCTACTTTATTAGGTACACCTATACACCTGCTCATTAATGCAAATATTTAATCAGCTAATAGTGTGGCAGCAACTCAATGAATAAAAATACGCAGACATGGTCAAGATGGTCAGTTGTTGTTCAGACCAAACATTAGAATGGGGAAAAAAGTTGAGCTAAGTGACTCAGCGCGCGCGGCCACTCCGGTGAATGATATCTGTTATATGTCAAGTAGGGTACCAGTCACAATCCTGATTTGATGGAGACAGACGTGTGAGTACGGAGGAACATCTGGAGAAACTTCTGAAATGCCCGCTTCGCTGCCGCTGCTACTGTGTGGTCCAGAACCTCTGGAGGAGAAGGCCCCAAATCCTCGGCTTTGCTTGTTTCGGGGGCCGGGGCGAGGTTGAAGGCACTCGGCAGAGGATGGCACTCGGGAGGCTGTATCAGAGGGGCTGGTTGGAGGCTCAAAGTTTTCAGTCGGACGGACTCAGAGTCAGCTATGGTTGGGTGCTTCCAATGCATCCGCAGTTGTCGGTGCCTGGAGGTTTATGGCAGGGAGTTTCTCCCTTTTGCCGCCTGCTATCGGGGACTCAGGAGTCGATCGGGACTTTGAGTCTTTTTTTTACCGTGCCCACGGTCTGCTCTTTATCAAACTATGGTATTGCTTTGCACTGCTGTAACTATATGTTATAATTATGTGGTTCTGTCACTGTTAGTCTTTGGTTTGTCCTGTTTTCTGTGATATCACTCTGGAGGAACATTGTATCATTTCTTAATGCATGTATTTCTAAATGACAATAAACGAGGACTGGGTGTCCTCATAATCTAATCTAATTGAGCATAGAATGATTGTTGGCACCAGACTGGGTGGTTTGAACATCTCAGAAAATGCTAACCTCCTGGGATTTTCATACGCAGCCGTCTCCAGAGTTTACAGAGAATGATGTGAAAACAACAGTAAGTGGAAGTTCTGTGGCTGAAAATGCCTTGTTAATGAGAGAGCTCAGAAGAGAATGGCCAGACTGGTTCAAGCTGACAGGAAGTCAACAGTAACTCAAATGCGTTACAACAGTGGTGTACAGAAGAGCATCTCACAACAAACCCTGAAGTGGATGGGCTACAGCAGCAGAAGACCATGAGCATACACTCAGTGGCCACTGGATCAGGTACAGGAGGTGACCAATTAGTGTATTTTGTTCCCTTTCTGCACTCTGTAATTTTTGGAATATTTCTTATTGTACCCTGTAGAGAATAACAAATTTCATGACATATGTGAGTGATGATAAACCTAATTCTGAAACTATTCACTGCAGACCCACGCCCTAAGGGCATGTTTTTTCAAGATTCAGGATTCAAGATTGTTTCATGTCATTTCCAGTACACAAGTGTAAAAGAGAACAAAATAACTGTTCACCTAGATCCGATGCAACACACAGAAATGACATTACAAAGAACATAATCATAAAAAAACACAATAAATATAAATAGATAAGATAGCTGATATACATAGATTGATTGCTTGGCTTGCATTCAGTATCTATTCGATAAAGCAGATATTGCTACAAATGCCACCATACAATTATTACTTTTCAGACTCAATACTCAAAGGACGTACTCCAGAAATCATATATGTAAAGTACTATATGTAGGTAGACTGTAATTATATAGAACTTGTTGTTTATTTGTTAATTATCCATTAGAAGCTCTACTTTTGACTCACATGCCTTTGTCAAGCATGATGAAAATAAACTCTTGTTGCTCTAATGTGAATTTGACACCTTTCTCTTCCTCTTCACTGTTACTTTCCCTTGAGAATTTAATGCCTTATTCAAATAGCAGAATTCAAAATAGAATTCAGTGCAATCACATTAGAACATGGAACACAGTTCAGCACAGAAACAGGTTATTCGGCCCACAACATTGTACTGAACCAGCTAAAAAGCAAATAAAAAAACACTCAAGCACTATACCTTCCTACTTACACCATGGAATATCCTTCCATCTTCCTTACATCCATGTACCTATCCAAACGGCTCCTAAAAGCCTCTAATATATTTGCCTCTACAATACCAGGCAATGCATTCCCGGCATCCACAACTTTCTGAGTAAAAAAAAAATCCCATACATCCCCTCTGAAGGCTTCTCAATCTTCTAAACCTCTACCAAATCTCCCCTCTGCCTTCAACACTCCAGAGAAATCAACACAAGTTCATCCAGCCTCTCATGATAGCGCATGCCCTCTAAGCCAGTCAGCATCCTGGTAAACATCTACTGCATCCGCTCCAAAGCCTCAACATCCTTCCTATAGTGGGGAGACTAGAACAGTACGCTGCAGTCCAGATGTGGCCAACACTGAGACTACTGCTCACAATGAGCCCAAAATCTTCCACCATTCTCCCTATAACTCTGCCAGTCTATCCTCCAGGAACATTCCTAGCAAAACAGCAAATGATTTTACTCACAAACAAGAGGAAACCTGCAGATGCTGGAAATTCAGCAGAATGCTTCTGCTGAACAGTCTCGGCCCAAAACGTCAACTGTACACTTTTCCATAGATGCTGCCTGACCTGCTGAGTTCCTTCTGCATTTTATATGTGTCAACTGATCTCACTCAGTGTTTTGCTACTTTACGAGTTGTCTAGAAACATCAAATAATAAATCAGGCACGTGAAATCAAATTCTCCTGCAGTGACTGGGGAGGTTAATCTGGGATTTATCAGTAATGGTGATTATGAATTTTTGTAACATTAACATCTTCTATAAAAGAAAATCTGGTGGACCTCATTCAGGAGTGAGTAATTCTCTACTTGCTCAACAGTCTCCACATTTATTTCAAAAGTTCATCATCTGTTGTATTTTACTTTCATGCTAACAAAACTATCCATCTTGTTTTCTTAGTTAGAACTTACAGATCATAGAACAGGACAGAAAAGGAACAGGTCCTTCATCCCACAGTATTAGTGCCAAAAGCATTCAGGTCCTTGAGCAAGGCACTGTCCAGTACTTGGACAATTTAAGCGCCAGTCTAAAGGGACTAGAAAGCTCAAGTCTGGACTGGAAAAAAGGGTCGGACTGATTTTACTTGCTATCCCACAATGTTCATTCCTTTCTCTGCTGCGCCAAGTCTGTGAACTGCTCTAGCAGATGTCATCTCTGTAAGTTTGGCAGCAATTTGCCCCACTCAGCTGCTCGGAGGAGTGGATCTAAGGACTCAATCTGGTTCAGAATGCTGTCATTTGCTCCTGTTGTTTGCATGATGTGTGTGTGTGCGTGTGTGTGTGTTTCCCTCTTTCTCAGCACAGTGGTTATGGTCTTTCTTTTTTTTTAATTGGGTTCTTCAGGTTTCTTGCTTTGTCGTTGCCTGTAAGAAACCAATCTCAAGGTGTATAATTTATTCTTTTTTGAGAACAAACGTTCTTTGAATCTCTGAGCCATTGCATGCCCATGGGACAGCACAGTAGCATAGTGGTTAGGACGGTGCTTTACAGTACCAGTGACCGGGGTTCATTTCCTGAGGCTACCTGTAAGGAGTTTATACGTTCTCCCCGTGATTGTGGGGTCTCCTCTGGGTCCTCCGGTTTCCCCTCTCAGTCCAAAGGTGTACTGGTTGGTAGGTTAATTGGTCATTATAAATTGACCTGTGATTAGGCTAGGAATGAGTCGGGGGATTGCTGGGTGGCGCTGTATCTCAATCAATCAATTAATTAATTAATTAATTAAAGTAATTCTCCTTTTCCTGCATGTGATCCACATCCCTCCATTCCCTGCATATTCAAGTGTCTGGCAAACAACCTCTAAAAATATGACTAATGTACCTGCTTCCACCACCCTCCCTGGCAGGCTGTTCCAGGGGCTACCTCTTTCTGTGCAAAAATACTTGCCGGCTCATCATCTTTGAACTTTCCCCTTTTCACTTAAAATGCTGTCACAGTCTGCTCTTGGAGGACTGGACCCAGGTGCGGAACAAAGGCAGGCTTTCTCTGTCACGGAGGTTGCTGGCATCCACTTAACCCAGGAGCGAAGGAATGCCAGGATCCCCGTGAAGAGACGGAACCAAGAGATTGGACTAGGAATACCAAAAGAGCCTCAGAGGAATGACATTGCAAGACAAATCATTTTCTCCAACACAACGTCTCCGCTAAGGCATTGAACGAGAGTCCTCTTTAAAAAATCATAGAACACAGGAAACACATACCTGTCACAATTAACTGATCAGATTAACCTGAAAGCATGAGGGATTGATGACACTACTTAAGATAACAATTAGTAAATACAGGTGCCCAAGAACCCAAGAAGTTTAGGGGTTGCAGGGCTTATGACAAATTCTTGCCCTTTAGTACTCAACATTTCTTCCCTGGGAAAAGGGAAGATTCTGATTTTCAGCCCTCTCTTAGCCTGTATAGAATGGAGAGAATGTTTCCATTAGTAGGAGAGTTGGAGAAGAGCAAACTGCCTCAGAATAAAAGGATGTTCCGTTAAAACTGAGTAGAGGATGAACTTCTTCCAACAGACAGTGGAGAGTCTGTGGAGTTCATTGCCACATAAGTTTCAAGTCGCCTCTCAGCCACTATTGCTCCTGAGAATGGTTGACATTTCTAAACATTTCTCCCTTGCTCCACAATACCAGAATTTCAATCCGGGGAATGAAAGACTTAACATACAGTATGAGGAGTGTTTGATATCACTGAGGTTCAGAACAATGAGGAGGATCTCATTGAAACCAACGGGATACCTGATAGAGTGGACATGAAAGGATGTTTCCATTCGAGTTCCACAGATTCACCAATATCTGGCTGAAGAAACTCTTCCCTTCAGAACAGAGATGAGAAGGAATTTCTTCAAGCTGATGTTGGTGAATCTGTGGAATTTGTTCCCACAGAGGACTGCGGAGGCAACTAACAAGCTCTTTGATCAGCTATGGTAGGCTCATGGCTGTGGACTCATTTTTGCGAACGTAATTCTGAAGACTATTGCTTATTTTCATTGTTTGATTTGTTTTATTCTGCACATTGGGTGTTTGATGGTCTTTTTTTCTGGGTTCTGTTGTGTTTCTATGTTTTGTAGCTGCCTGTAAAAATGAAGAATCTCAAGGTTGTATATGGTATACATACTTCAATAATAAATGTACTTTGAACTTTGAACCAGATTCACTCAGGCATCTTTCCTTTCTTAAAATTCCTTTCCTCTACAAATGTTTCACAATTCTCCTTGCCATCCATTAGTAGGCTACTCACATGAATCTCTCTTCTTCAGTTATCAATCTGAGTGCTTTTCTGGGCCGTAGATTCTGTTCCTTCACCAAACGGAAGATTAATCAGGCCAGTCTACTCCCACAGGGTAATACATCAATGTCTGCTGCAAAATAAAATATGCTGAGAAACACAACAGGTCAGGCAGCATCTATAGAGGGGACTAAACAGTCGACATTTTGGGTCAGGGTTCTTCAGACAAATGGAGAGATAGAATGAGATAGCCAGTTTGAAAAGGTGTATGGATGGGCTGGAGCAAGCACTGGGAAGCAATACGTGGTTTGAGCATCTATTCCCAACATAAAGAGTTGCACCCTTGTCCAGCATCCTTCCTTTATGTTCTTCTACATACAGACATGTTTTTTTAATTATTTGCTGCTCATTAGGCCACTGGTGTTTAGGGCAGAAATGAAATTTCTCCATCTCTGGGCTTCCTACATCATGCTAGTAGCTTCCTCTTGGTTTTCACTACTGTCAGTCATGCAAGTCCAGCTGGAGACTCAGGGATACTGTCACACTCAAATGTAGAAAGATACTTCATTGCTGCTTCCATAACAGTTCTGTTTTACCAGTCGGGGTCATTAGCCCTGAGCTAAGTCACCAAAACTGAAGAACTGGTGGATCGCTGTTAGACTGTCTTCAACCCTTTGACATGTTTGGCTTGGGTGACCCTACAAGAGCCAGAGCATAAAGACCTGACTACAGCCAGCATAGCTCTCTGAGTCATTGAGGTACACAAGCCTTCAATCCTCAAGAAGTCTGTGGTCGTCTTGGAGGATACATATAAACAGCTGCCATTTTATTACCTACCTCCTGTACCTAATAAAGTAGCCACTGGGTGTATTTCCTTTTGAAGTGAAAAAAGACCATGTCAATTCATCGATTATATATCAGCTTATTTCATTCCCAAATAATTGTCTGGGCAGCCTATTCTCTCCATTTATCACTCAGCTACGCAAAAGGGGGCTCTGTAGTCATTTAGCTCCTTTCCCTAAACCTTCCCCCTCTTCTTTGAATCATAGACGGAACACTTGTTTATACCATCCGCAGATTGCTTGACTCCTGGCAAGTTAAGGAGTAGGACACAATTAACCCACCAATTATAATGGAGGATTTCAACAGGAGATGTTGACAACTCCTGATGCTGCCCATCCTGCTGAGTTCCTTCAGTACATTGCTTATTGCTCCATAACATGGCTGCATCGCAGTCTGATATGGAAATACCAGTACACAAGAATAGAAAAACCACAAAAAGTGGTAGATACAGCCCGATCTGTCACAAGAAAAGCCCTCTCTGCCATTGACCACGTCTACATGAGGTGCCGCCACAAGAAAGCAGTATCCTTTATCAAGGAACCCCACCATCCAGGCCAAACACTCTTCTCATTGCTGCCATCAGGAAGCTTTAATTAGGTCCCACACCACCTGGTTCAGGAATAGTTATAATCCTTCAACCATCAGACTCCTGAACCAGTGTGGATATCTTTATTCTCCTCAACACTACAGTGATTCCACAACCTATGGGCTCACTATCAAGAACTCTGCAAGTAATGTTCTCAGTATTATTTATTTACTCATTTATTTATTATTATTATTTGTGCTTTTTTATTTGAACAGTTGATATTCTTTTGCACATTGGATGTTTGCTCGTCTTTGCGTGTGGTTTTTCATTGATTCTATTGAATTTTTTTTCTACCATAAATGCCTGCAAGAAATGGATCTCGGACTTACATATGGTGACATATACGTACTTCGATAATAAATTCACCTTGAATTTTGAAGAGATTTCAGAATCAATATTCATTTGTATGAAACCAATAATCAACATGATTTTAGAATATGAGAGGAACTGGAGAAAACTCATGCAATCATATGAAGAACACCCAAGTTCAAAGCTGGACCTATGAATCACCAGGTCTGCTAGTTTCCCCAGACCCTTCCTTAACCTCTCTCTTCCCTGTTTCTATAATATCTAGCCCAACAACCTTCTGAAATTTATATCTTCCTTTAAAGTTCAAAGTTCAAATTCCAAAATTAAATTTATTATCAAAGTAGAGGACACAGCCTCAAAATACAAAGACATCGCTATAGAACAGCGATGAAGAGGAATTTCATCAGCCAGAGGGTGGTGAATCTGTTGAATTCATTACCACAGACAACTCTTCTTCTTTGGTTGTCCATCGAAATCCAATGATGATGTCCACTCCTTTAACGGTGAGATCTTTGATGAATATACAATCCTATCCCGTACCCACAAGCTCTATTGCAGGTGGGACATGTATATGTGGTAGTGGTGGTAGTGGTGGCAACCATGGCTGCATTTCTCCTGGCTCTCTTCTGGTTGTTCTTTCCATCTCCAGAATATGAACCCCATTCTACACAGCTGTCGCCAAGTGGTACGGTCAGCAACAACCTCCTCCAGGTCTTCAGGTCTGATCTTGCACTTCCTTAAAGCATTCTTCATCTAATCCTTATAGCGCTTCTTTGGCCTTCCAGCTGAGCATCGACCATGATGTAGCTGGCCGTATAACACTCTGCAGGGTAGCCGACGTGGGGGCATCCCTATCACGTGCCCCAGCCACTGCAGCTGATGCTAGGTGATCATGGCCTCAATACTTCTGCAGTTGATCTTTACAAGTATTTCAGTGTGAGGCATCTGCTCACACCAGGTAATTCCCAGGATGTGCTGGAGGCAGCTTATGTGGAAGCGCTCCAAGCACTTGATGTGACGGCTGTAGGTTACCCAAGCTTCACAGCTATAAAGGAGGGTGGTGACACAGATCGCTTGGTATACAGTGACCATTGTGGAGGGACGAAGGCTCCTGTTCTGAAAGGCTCTACGCCAAAGTCTCCCAAAGGCAGCTGATGCCGGACAACTGTGGAGGCCAAATCACTGGGTATATTTAAAGTGAAGGTTGATAGGTTCTTGATTAGTAAGGACAACAAAGGTTATGGGGAGAAGGCAGGAGAATGGGTTTGAGTGGGATAATAAACCAGCCATGATGAACTAGCGGTGCAGACTCAATGGAATGGATGGCCTAATTCAGCTCCTACATCTTATGGTATTACATATTACCTTGAGATTCATTTTCTTGCAGGCATTTACTGGAAAATAAAGAAATTTGATAGAATTTATGACAAACTATACATAACAAAGACTGACAAGCATTCAATGTGAAAAGAGGACAAATTGAACAAACAAACAGATAGATATATAGGTGAAACTGATACTGTGGAATCCGTGAAATCTCGACAATCGTTTGTGTCTTCTGTAATGCACTACCTGAACTCTGCATTTTCTGCATCTCTGATTTCAATCAGAGCACCCTTGGCAACCATGCTTCCAACTGCTTCAGTGCTAACCTCTGGAATTCATCCCCAAGGGCTCTCTGTCTCCTCTATTAGGTATTCTTCAAAGCAGTTAACCAGTCTTTTTATCACCTGCCCCATTACTTCCTTATATGGCTCTGTGTGAAAATTAGCTGGTTTAACCTCCTGAGAAACAGTTAGGAAAATTTCCAATGCATGATATAAATGGAACTTGTTCTTGTCACAGACATACAATTTGCAGACTCATTCTCTGGACTCATTAAGGATGTTTATTGGTTGACCCTATAACATTATTTTCTGTCTTACTCTATAAAAATGCCTTTAACCATGGTAAACTTCACCAAACGTTTTTTTTTAATTAAGGAACAAAATCTGCCGTGGACTTTCTAAAGTGGACCCAAATTAAACTCATGATCATTGGATCGTCATATAAATAATTCCTCTCTCCTTATATTCACACCCTTTATCCCTACTGCTGCATCAATTATGATGCTAGAGGTGAGTTAGAAGAACATGAATGTATATTTCAAGGCTTGAGGCTCTCAATAGAAAGGCAGCATACAATTATTACCATTTCCGGCGCAAGTTATCGCATTGACTGGCATCCGCAGAGCCTTTTATTTCAGAGTGTCCAGCCACAGAGCAAATCTCAACAGAGCATTAAATGAAATTTACAGTGCAGAGGGAGGCCATCGAGCCCATTGTCTCTATGCTGGTCAAATCTGGTTTTGTCTTAATGCCATACCAGAACCCTTAGCTGGTAACCCGCTAGGTTACAGCATTTCTAGTATTCATCCATTTCTTAAATGTAGTGTTTCTGGTTCCACAGATTTTCAGGCAGAGTGTTACAGAACATATTGCACATGGTAGAACAAAATAATCCGCTGGAGGAACTCAGCAGGTGAAGCAGCTTATTTGCATTATGGACCCCACCACTCAGAGACTAAAATAATTTTTCTCAGCTCCCCTTTAATGTTTCTTACTTGTTACTTTTAACCGATGTCCCCTAATGAATAACCATTCTGTTAAAGGAAATGTGTCCTTCTGTGCAGCCTAAGTCCATTATAATTTAAACCATAAGACATAGGAGCAGAATTAGGCCATCTGGCGCATCGAGTCTGCTCTGCCATTCAATCATAGCTGATCCTTTTATTTTCTCCTCCTCAAATCCAGTTCCCGGCCTTCTCCCTGTAACCTTTAATGCCATGTTTAATCAAGAACCTATCAATCTCTGCCTTAAATACACCCAATGACCTGGCCTCCACAGCTGCATGTGGCAACAAATTCCACAAATTCACCACCCTTTGGTGAAAAAAATTTCTCTGCGTCTCTATTTTGAAAGGACGCCCCTCTATCCTGAGACTGTGCCGTCTTGTCCTAGACTCTCCCACCATGGGAAACATCCTTTCCACATCTACTCTGTCTAGGCCTTTCAACATTCGAAAGGTTTCAATAAGATCTCCCCTCATCCTTCTGAATTCCAGTGAGTAAAGACCCAGAGCCATCAAACGTTCCTCATATGATAACCCTTTCATTCCTGGAATCATCCTTGTGGACTCCACTGGACTCTCTCCAGCGCTGGCACATCTATTCTAAGATGAGGTGCCCAAAACAGTTCACAATACTCAAGGTGAGGCCTCACCAGTACCTTATAATGCCTCAGCATCTCATCCTTGCTCTTTTATTCTAGACCTCTTGAAATGAATGCTAACATGGCATTTGCCTTCCTCTCCACTGACTCGACCTGCAAGGTAGCCTTTAGGTGTTCTGCACAAGGACTCCCAAGTCCCTTTGCATCTCAGAACTTATACACTTGTTAAACCTCCTCTCAGACACATTTGCTCCAATCAAAACAACCTCATCTTCAATGGTGCAACTTCATAGCAATAATTCTCCAATCCCAGCAAAAGCCTTGTAAATCTCAGCTACATCCTTCTGTTCCCACCTTCTCATCTTCTCATTGTTACCGTCAGGAAGGAGATACAGAAGCCCAAAGGCTAAGTAGGTGCTACACCCTGCTCCAGGACGATGTGCAGATGAGGGAAGGGTCCAAGATGAAGGAGCAGGGAATCCAGGTGCGCTCCTCAGGACTATACTGTATCCTTCCCAATTGACCAGGTACTGGAGACCCCTGCCTCGGCGGCGCACATCCAGAATTCACCAGACTGTGTAATCTGGATAGTCATCAATGATCCAGGCAGGTGGAGGAGGTTCAGCAGGAGGGCACAAAGGGCTGACAGACACAGGTTTCAGTTGGGAGATGTGGAACATGGGATGAATGTGCATAGATCTGGGCAGTTTGAGTTTCACCACCGAGGGGTTGATGAGGCTCTTGATTTCGAATGGTCGAATATAATGAGGGGCGAGTTTCTTGGATTCATTCTTCAGGGGGATGTCTCTTGAAGACAGCCAAACCTTCTGATCAGGCTGATAGCTGGGTGCTGGAATTCAGTGGCGATCGGCAATCCTCCGGTTGCGGTCGGCTGAGCGGAGCAGGGCCGCGCATGCATCCTTCCAGACCTTGCGGCACCGGTGGAGATGGGCTTGAACTGAAGGCACAGCGATGTTGCTTTCATGGGCAGGAAACAGAGGGGGTTGATAAGGAGACATTCCGCTGGCGGTGCTGACCAGGGAGTTGTGGGCGTACTCCACCCAAGTGAGATGGGTGCTCCAGGATGACAGGTTGTTGGCGGATATGCAGCGCAGTGCTGCTTCCAAATCCTGGTTTGCATCTTCCGTTTGACCGTTAGTCTGTGGATGGAAGCCGGAAGACAGACTTACTGAAGCTCTGAGGGCTTGACAGAAGGATTTCCAGACTTGGGAGATGAATTGGGGGCTCTGGTCAGAAACAATGTCAGAGGAAATTCCATGAAGGCGGAAGACGAGTTGGACAAGGAGGTCGGCTGTTTCACGAGCTGTAGGGAGTTTGGGAAGGGCTGTGAAGTGCACAGCTTTGGAGAAATGGTCCACCAAGGTGAGTACAGTAGTGTTACCATGTGAAGGGGGTAGTCTAGTGATGAAATCCAGAACAATGTGGGACCAAGGGTGGCCAGGGATAGGTAGGGGATGAAGCAACCCAGCAGGTGGTCGATGGGAGGCTTTTCTGCGGGCACACACAGAACAGGCAGAGACGAAGGAGCGAGTGTCAGCATCCATGGTGGGCCACCAGAAATGTCGCTGCAGAAGGGACAGAGTTTGATCGATTCCAGGATGACGGACAAACTGGGAAGCATGCCCCCACTGGAGAACCTGAGACCGGACAGAGTCAGGCACGAAGAAATGACTGGGGGGTCCATTGCCTGGGTCAGGTAGAGTCCGTTGGGCCTACTTGACTATGATTCGATCTCCCAGGCGAGGGCAGCCAGCACACAGGATGGTGGAAGGATGGTATCAGAGTTGGAAGGGCCCTTCTCGGAGACGTATTGACGAGAGAGAGTATCTGGCTTCCTGTTCTTGGAACCAGGACGATAGGTGAGGGTGAATTTGAAACAGCCAAAAAATAGTGCCCAACAGGCTTGGCAGAAGTTAAGGCGTTTAGCGGTTTGGATGTATGCGAGGTTCTCATGGTCCGTCCAAATGATGAGTGGATGTTCTGCTTCCTCCAGCCAGTGCCTCCCCTCCTCCCAGGCGAGTTTGACGGCCAGCAACTCCCAGTTCCCAACGTCGTAGTTCCATTCAGCGGGGGATAGATTGCAAGAGAAGAAGGCGCAGGGATGGAACTTCTAGTCTGGGCTGGAGCATTGGGAGAGGACCACTCCCACCCCAGAGTCGGAGGCATTGACTTCCACAATGAATTGACGAGAGGGGTCAGGATGGGAACAGAGGTGAAATGCCTCTTCAGCTCCGAGACAGCTGAGTCTGCTTTGGGGGTCCAGTGGAACGGGATCGCAGGAGAGGTGAGCTGAGTAAGGGGTTCTGCCACTCGGCTGTAGTCCCTGATGATGCGACGGTAGAAGTTTGCAAACCCCAGAAATCTTTGAAGTTGTTTGAGCGTCATGGGGTTTTGGCCACTCCGTCACTGCCCGGATCTTTTGGGGATCTGCCCTCACTTGCCCGCTCTCAATGATGTACCCCAGGAAACTGACAGAACGGGTATGGAACTCGCACTTTTTTGCCTTAACAAATAGCTTGTTCTCCAAAAGCCTCTGAAGGACTTGACGGACATGGTGGGTGTGCTCCTGAAGTTTACAGGAGAAGATTAGGATGTCGTCCAAATAAACAAAAACATAATAGTTAATAAAGTCCCTAAGGACGTCGTTTACCGGGGCTTGGAAGACAGCGGGGACATTGGTGAGACCGAATGGCATGACCAGATATTCGAAATGACCGAGGGGGGTGTTAAAAGCTGTTTTCCATTCATCTCCCTCCCTTACCCTGACCAGGTGATAGGCATTCTGCAGGTCTAACTTAGGGAAAATGGTGGCTCCGTGAAGGGGCTCGAAAGCAGAGTTGATAAGGGGCAGGGGACACTTATTCTTTATGATGATGCTGTTCAGGCCACGGTAGTCAATTCAGGGGCGCAGTGAGCCGTCTTTCTTCCCCACAAAGAAGAAAGCAGCACCTCCAGGGGAAGATGAGGGTCGGATAATGCCAGCAGTGAGGGAGTCATTTACGTAAGTCTCCATAGCTTCTCTTTCAGGTCGGAACAGGCTATACAGCTGACTGGTGGGTAGTGAGGCTCCGGGGAGAAGGTTAATTGCGCAGTCGTAAGGGCGATGTGGAGGTAGAGGAAGTGCCCATTGCTTGCTAAACACTTCTCCCAGATCATGATACTCTACGGGAACCTTCGACAAGTCAGGGGGCTCAGAGGCGGACGAGGTCACGGTGACCTCCACTGGGGAAAGGGCTGATTGCAGACAAGTGGAATGGCAGAACAAACTCCTGCTGACTATCTTCCCAGTGGGCCAGTCAATGTGAGGGTTATGACGGCTTATCCAGGGGTGGCAAGAACTATAGGGGCTTGAGGAGAGGAAATTAAATTGAATGGTACCTGTTCCCAATGATTTCCGGAGAGAAGGAGAAGCAGGGGTTCCATGTAGTGTGTGACTCGGGCCAGTAGTCTACCATCCAGTGCCAGGGTGTCCAGGGGGTTACACAAAGGCTCACGAGGAACTCTGGTTTGGAAGGCTAAATTTTCATCCAGGAAGTTTCTCTTTGCTCCAGAGTCCACTAGTGCTAACAGAGGCAAGAGCTGTTGGTTGTAACACAAAGTGGCTTGAAGCTGCATCCGGGGTCGGGGTACAGAAGGAAATGCTGTCTGGCTCACCAGGGTCCCCCCTGCTACTGCTGAGCCTTCCCTTTTTAGCCGAAGGGGGCAGTTGACAAAGAAGTGACCGGACTGGCCGCAATATAGACACTCACCCCCTCTCAGTCTCCGGAGTTGTTCAGCGGGAGAAAGGCGGTTCCGTCCCAGCTGCATGGGTCTATCTCCCAGGGCCGTGGAAACGGCAGGACTGGGAGCTACTCGGGGTGCAGGAGGAGGAGAGAGGCTTGTTCTGGTGGGAGGCGGTAATGAGTGCCGAGAAGTGGCCAAAGGTGGTGGACGACCAGTTCTCTCTCTATGGCGTTCTCGGGGGCGATTGTCCAACCTGGTGGCTAGGGAGATCAGGGAATCCAGGCTGTCGGTGTCTCTTGCCGCCAACTCATCTTTCACCAGGTCACTGAGTCCATCCAAAAAATCCCCTGGAGTGACTCATCGTTCCACCCCGAGTCGGCTGCTAACATATGGAACCCCACGGAATATTCAGCAACACTGCGGGAGCCCTGGTGGAGAATAAGTAGATGCTTGGCGGCTTCTTTACAGGGTGGTCAAAGATCTTTCTCATTTTTGCGGTAAAAGTGGCGAAAGAAGAGCAGATATCCAGTTGGTTGTCGCAAACTGCTGTGGCCCACGCTAATACATTTCCCTGCAGTAACCCCACAATATAAGCAATCTTTGACTTATCTGTGGAGTAAGTTGACGACTGCTGTTCAAACATCAGGGAGCACTGAAGAAGGAAGGCCCGACACTTCCCCAAATCTCCAGCGTAGTGCTCCAGCTCAGGGACGTGAGGCTCTCTCGGTGGGGGTGTTGTCGACACGTGGGGGGTTGCTGCTACAGGCTGTCTGGGTTCCAGGCGTGGGTAGAGTGAAATGAGTGGAGATATGGTCCACCTGGTTACCGATCTGCGTGACGTGAGCAGACAAGGAAGGGAGATTCTCCATGACCTCCCAGAGGAGTTGGTCGTGCTGTCCCAGTAGGGAACCCTGGCTGGCCAGGGCTTGTTGAAGGGTGTTTGTGTCCGCTGGGTCCATGGTGGCCAGATCGTTCTGTTGCAAAGAACGGGGCGAACCCAAACACAGGACACTGGCACGGAGATCGGGTTAGGATGCAGACGCGGGCGTGAGAGTAGCTGGAACCTGACATGAAGTATTGCTGGAGTTGAACGGCAAACAGAAAGGCAGGCGGCAGGCAACCCTTATCTTGACACGGAGCATAGAAAGGCAAGCGGTAGACAATACTTTTCTTAACACGGAGCGACGGAGTTACACAGGTAAACCTCGGTACTGAAGTAAAACTTAGAATACACAATCCTAAGTGGCCGGGAACGTTAATTACCACACTGGCTAAACAGTGATCTGGCAACAAGTGGATGCAAAGCTGGGGTTTTTATGCTGCAGGTCTTGATGAGAACCAGGTGTGTCGCCATCAAAGGGAATTAGGAGAAAATGGGGAATTAACAGTCGGGACCATGACAAGGGCACTTAAAAAGAATTTCATAATATTTACTAAATATGCAGAAGAGAGTACACTTTTATTAAATTTGAAGGGACATTGCATTGTCGATCTCAATAGCATCCCAAGTTAAATGATAGAGCTGTATCCCGATCTGGTGGAACAGGATATTTCTCCTGCTAATACATCAGTGTCTGTTTCCAGCATAAGGAGTTCTGTCATTAGTAATCACTCAACCAGTACACCGTTGAATGATTTCTGTAAACAGACTTTGAGCTTGGACCAAAACTGCTAAGTGCTCATACCTGTTTGAAGGAGGCTGTACTCACAATGCATTCTTGTGGCTGTAATGTCAGGCGTGGTTTGTCATACGTGAAAACAAAATGCAGCAAATTCCCACTAACTTGTGGAGCAATTTCAGGTGTAGCGTTCAATAACTATCAGCACAAGAGATTCTGCAGATGCTAGAAATCCAGAGCAACACACACAAAATGCTGGAGAATCTCAGATGCTGTCTGACCTGCTGAGTTCTTCCAGAATTTTGTGTATGTTTCTTGTGATAATTATTAAACTTTTTGCTTTTAATTGTATCAATAATGGAGGAAAGTTTGGATGGTGCGGCTATAACTAAACCCAATTTCCCTCGGGATCAACAAAGTATATCTATCTATCTATCTATCTCTCTATCTATCTATCTATCTATCTAGCTATGAGATTGCAGAGGTAGGTTTCTCACACTGAGGGCTTTAAGTCCCTGGGATATTCTGCCAGGAGTGGTGATAGCGGTTCAAAGGTTCATTTATTCTCTGAGAGACTGCAGAGTGCTGGAACACAGAGGTTGATACGATTGAGCATTTAAGAGACATTTAAGATAGGCATGTACTTACGAACTTACATATTTACTTCCCATTATGCCGCTGGCATTCAGCTATGAAGATTCTCCATCTCTGGTGCTGTTCACAGCTTCCTTCCTCTCAGTTTTCACTACTGTCAGTTATGTAAGCCCCAGGTAGCGGCCCAGGAATACCAGCACACTCAGACGTAGAAGGATTCTTCATTGCTGTTTCCGTAACAATTTTGTTTTACCAGTCAGGGTTGTTAGCCCTGAGTAGAACCCCAGAACCTGCGGACAACATTTAGTCTGTCCTCTACCCTTTGTCCTGTTTGGCATGTGTGACCCCTCCAAGAACCAAAGCATAAAGCCCTGACTTCAGCCAACATAACCCACTGGGTCATTGAGACACACAGGTCTTCAAACCACAAAAAGGTTGTAGTCTTCTTGGAGGAAGGTAGGCATGTAGGTGAAAGAAAATTAGAAAACAGAGGCGATCGCCTCTGATCTGGGCTGACATTGACGTGCCGGGCGACACCTAATTAATTAGCTTGCTTATTTCGGCTTTTCTCTTAAAGATGTGCTGGGTAGGTCCCGGCTACCGCTGCACCGCTGTGTTCTTCGCGGCCTGGTGTCGGTCCACGGCCCAGAGGTTGGGCACCACTGCGATAAATGAAACAGAAGGAACACAACTCATTTCAAAGGAATACTGGTAGGGAGGCTATAGGAGCCTGTGGGGCAGGTGGTGCATAGATTCTGTTGGATAAGTAGGTATGGAAGAGAAGATAAAGGTTCAGCAGTGTAGTAAGTGGAAGATAGAGCTTAAGGCCTTGTTAGCTTTAGGGATAGCTGCTATTAGTGGACCATTAGAAATTGGCGAATGGGCGAGATGTTAGAAATCATAATCAGGTTTATGACATGTCATGAAGCTTGTTGTTTTGTGGCAGTAGTACACTGCAATATGTACAAATTGCTATGCAGCAAGTTATAAAAAGAAACGTAAATAAATAGTGCAAAAAGAACAAAATAGTGTGTCTCTGTTCATAGGTTCATAAACAATTCAGAAATCTGATGGTGGAGGGGAAGAAAATGTTTCTAAAACATTGAGTATTGGTCTTCAGGTTAGAGTAAGTGCAGTGCAGGTAGACAATAAGGTGCAAGGAATGGATATATTGAGGGAAATTGTGAGGTTAGGAGTCCATCTTGTCATACAAGGGGACCATTCAATAATGTTATAACAGCAGGCTAGAAGTTGTTATTGTACCTAGTGTCAATTATTCCCAAGTTTTTGTACTTTCTGTGTGATGGAAGGGGGGGATTGGAGGAGAATATAACTGAGGTGCGTATGTTCTTTGATTAGTTTGGCTAGCTTCCTAAGGCAGTGGAAATGTAGACAAAGTTAATGGAGGGAATGCTGGTTTTCATGATAGACCAGTTGTGTTCTGAACTCTGCAATTTTTGGTGGTCTTAGCCAGAGTTGTTGCCATACTGGATGCATCTGGATAGGGTGCATTCTGTGGCACATCTGTAAAAAAAATAGTGAGGGTAGTCGGGGAAATGTTGAATTTCTTTAGACTTCTGACAAAGTAGAGGCACCTGTATGCTTTCTTGGCCGTAGTGTCTACATGACTGGACTAGGACAAACTATTGGACATATTTGCACCAAGGACCTTGAAGCTCTCAACTATCTCCATATCAACACCACTAAATCAGGCAGGGATGTGTACTCCACCCTTTTCCTAAAGCCAATAACCAGCTCTTTTGTTCAGGCAACAGAGTGGATAGATTCAAACATCATGTCCTTGAATGAAAGTTCAAGTTTAAAGCCCCATATCACCCACTCAGATATGCGTCCTGTTATAGGATAGAATCATAAATACTTGACTATATAGAAAGAAGTAATTTGAACTATCAAGTCCCTCAGCAATATAAACAAAAATAAGGAACAAGACAGTAGCATGGCAGTTAGCACAACACTTTACAGTGCAGGCGACTCAGGTTCAATTCCTGCCACTTCCTGTAAGAGTTTGTACATTCTCCCCATGACCGTGTCAGTTTCTTCCGGGTGCTCCGGTTTCCTCCCACAGCCCACAGACATACCGGCTGGTAGGATAATTGGTCACTTAAATTATCTCGTAATTAAGCTGGGATTAATTTGGGGGATTGCTGGGTGGAGTGACTTGAAGAGCTGAAAGGGCCTATTCTGTGCTGTATCTCAATAAATAAAAATAAATAAGTAAAATCGCCTTGATGTAGCAACTTATATGTGCGTGCCACTTAGACAGTACACTAGCTTAGTGGTTAGCGTACACTATTACAGCACCAGTGACCTGAACTCAATTCCAGCATTGTCTGTAAGGAATTGACACATTCTCCCCATGACTGCATGGGTTTCCTCCGGGTGCTCTGGTTTCCTCCCACATTCCAAAGATGTACAGGTTAGTAGGTTAATTGGCCACGTGTGTAATTGGGCACCGCAGGCTCATTAGACCATAAGAGCCTGTTATTGGGTTGTACTTCTAAATAAAAAAGTTAAAATATAACAGAAGGACATCTGAAAGCACTTTAAAGCCAAGGAGATGCACTCTCTATTGTGCGGTTTGGAGCACAGCAATCTGTTAACAAGGTCCCACACACTGTAATATTGAGTCTTAACAGAGTTGATTGAAGGATAAATATCAGGCACAGCACCAAGATAAACTCCCCAGTTCTCTTCTAAGTGATGTCATGGGATCTCATACATTCACCTCAGAGGGCAGGTGGTGATTGGTTTAAAGTCTAATCTGAAAGAAATAAAACACTATATAACCAGTGAGTCACCCTTTCTGAAGGGTGGAATATTTGCAAATTATACTTAAATGAGCCTTAATCACCAAAGACCCACAGGTGATGCAGTACAAATTCCACTTCAGCAAATTACTGATGAATATTTAAACAACTACTGTATATTGAAAAACCAATACAACACTTTAGCAATATTCACTGTATTGATTGCTGTTAGTATAATTACACCTTATTTATTCTTCGTTGTGAATTCCTTTTACGTGAACTCCTTATTGTTTCTGGCAACCCTGCTGCAGTAGCCAACTTCTCCTCCAAAGTAACATTCCTTGAGTGGCATACCAAGTGGCTTTTCACTTAATGAAGGAAAATACCTCAGAGGTAGGTTTAAGAAAAATATATTATAATTAGCTATATTCAAGATTCAATTTTTGTTTGTGAGTGTTGAATATTGGCATGTTTTTAGAGTGATGTTCTTATAAGACCATAAGATGTAGGAGCTGAATTAGGCCTTTCGGCCTAATTGACTGGATGCTCTGCCATTCAATTGTGATTGGTTTATTATCCTTTTCAACCACACTCTCCTGCCTTCTCCCCGTAACCTTTAATGCCCTTACTAATCAAGAAACTATCAACCTCCGCTTTAAATATACCCAATGACTTGGCCTCTGCAGCCATCTGTGGCAATGAATTCCACAGATTCACTACCCTCTGACGAAAGAAATTCCTACTCATCTCTGTTCTAAATGGTCAACCCTCTATTCTGAGGCTGTGCTCCCTGGTCCTCGACACCCCCACTAGAGGAAACATCCTCTCCACATCCACTCTATCCAGTCCTTTCAATATTCAATAGGTTTCAATGAGATTCCCTCTCATCCTTCTAAATTCCAGTGAGTACAGGCCCAGAGCCATCAAACGCTCCTCACACGTTAACCCTTTCATTCCGGGAATCATTCTCATGAACCTCCTCTGAATCCTCTCCAATGCCAGTGCATTATTTCTTAGATAAATTTCTCAAAATACTCTGTGTGATCTGACTAATATCATAAAGTCTCAGTATTATATCCTTGCTTTTATATTCTAGTCCTC
The DNA here is from genome assembly GCF_963921235.1 of Mobula hypostoma. Taxonomy (NCBI): domain Eukaryota; kingdom Metazoa; phylum Chordata; class Chondrichthyes; order Myliobatiformes; family Myliobatidae; genus Mobula; species Mobula hypostoma. Next base: position 4,366,452 of record NC_086103.1, read on the forward strand.
TTGAAATGAATTCTAACATTGCATTTTCCTTCCCACCAACTCAATCGGCAAATTAACCTTTAGGGAATCCTGCACGAGGACTCCGAAGTCTCTTTGCAGCTCTGTATTTTTGAATTTTCTCCCTGTTTAGAAAATAGTCTATGCCTTTATTCCTCTACCATAGTGCATGACCATACACTTCCCTGCAGTACGCTCCAACTGCCAGTTCATGGTCTCCTCTCCCCAATCTGTCTAAGTCCTTCTGCAGACACCCTGCTTCTTCAACACTACTTGTCCCTCCACCTACACTATCTTCCTATCACTTGAAAACTTGGCCACATAGCCATCCATTCCATCATTCAAGTCTTTGACATATAACGTGAAAAGAAATTATCCCAACACTGACCCTGCAGAACATTGCTTGCCCCCAGCAGCCAACCAGAAAAAGACCCCTTTATTCCCATTCTTTGCTTCCTCCCAGTCAATCTTCTAACCGTGCCAGTACCTTTCCTATAATACCAAAGGCTCTTATTTTGTATTGCAGACTCAAGTGCATTCTGTTAAAGGCCTTCCGACAATTTTGAGATGTGCACATCATAAAATCATAGAGAAGTACGGTAAGACAACAGGTCCTTTGGTCCATTGAATTGCACCCACATCAACCACTCATTTACATCTTTATTCTCCCCACATTCTCATCAACTCTTGCCCATATTTTTTTCATTCAGCTATAGACTTGGGGGAAGAGGGTTTGGATTTACTTTGCCTATCATTCTCCACACATCTATAAATGTGTAGTGGGGAGTATATTGAGTGGTTACCTCACAGCCTGGTTTGAAAACACCTTGAACAGAAAATCCCAATAAAAGTAGTGGATATATCCCAGTCCCCCACCATTGAGCACATCTACATGGAGCGCTGTTGCAGGAAAACAGCATCCAACTTGAGGGACCCCCACCACCCAGGACATTCTCACTTCTCTCTGCCACCATCAGGAAGAAGGTACAGGAGCTTCAGGACTCACACCACCAGGTTCTGGAACAGTTAATACCCCTCAACCATCAATATTGAACCAAAGGAGATAACTTCACTCAAACTCACTCACCCCATCATCGAAATATTCCAACCACAACAAATGCACTCACAGTCAAGGACTCTCTCATCTTATGTTCTCAGTATTTATTGTTTATTTATTTGTCTGTCTGTCTGTCTGTCTATTTATTGATTTATTTATTTATTTATTGATTGATTGATTGATTTATTTATTTATTTATTTATTTATTTATTTATTTATTTATTTATTTATCTATTTATTTATTTATTTATTTATTCTGCGCTATTGTTATCTATTTATTTATTTATTATTTACTATTTATTTATTTATTATTATTTATTTGCTATTTATTTATTACTATTGTTATTATTTATTTATTTTTGTATTTGCACAGTTTGTTGTCTTCTGCACTTTGATTGAAAACTCATTTGGGTGGTCTTTCTTTGATTCTTTTGTGGTTATTCTTCTATAGACTCATTGAATATGCCCACAAGAAAATGAATCAGAGTTGTATATGGTGACACAGATGCACTTTGATAATAATTTTACTTTGAACTTTGAATCCAAGTGTACAAAATGATGAGAGGCATTGATCGTGTGGATAGTCAGAGGCTTTTTCCCAGGGCTGAAATGGCTGCCACAAGAGGACACAGGTTTAAGGTGTTGGGGAGTAGGTACAGAGGAGATGTCAGGGGTAAGTTTCTTACGCAGAGAGTGGTGAGTGCGTGGAATGGGCTGCTGGCAACGGTGGTGGAGGCGGATACGATAGGGTCCTTTAAGAGACTTTTGGATAGGTACATGGAGCTTAGAAAAATAGAGGGCTATGGGTAACCCTAGTAATTTCTAATGTAAGGACATGTTTGGCACAACTTTGTGGGCCAAAGGGCTTGTATTGTGCTGTAGGTTTTCTATGTTTTCTATGTTTATATATTTCTATGTCTCATTGTCACAAGTTCAAGTTTCTGAACAGTCCATGAGCCCATGAAGTCTGCCTCATTATTTTTACCTTTTTTCATTCATTGAGATTTTATATATTTGGTATGTTTATAGGCTGCTGCATAACAACTAATTTCACATAAGCTAAGTATATTGTAATAAAGTAACTCACACAAAATGCTGGAGGAACTCAGCAGGCGGTGCAGCATCTGTGGAGGGAAATAAAAGTTTGCAGTCCCGAGGCGAGACACTTCATCAGGACTGGAATGGGGGGGAGGGGAAGAAGTAAAGGCTGATAAATGGTAGGTGAGACTGGGTGAGGAGCAAGGAGGTTGGATGGCGGGGGGGAGATGAAGTGAAAAGCTGGGAGGTGATAGGTGGAAGAGGTAAAAGGCTGAAGAAGGAATATGATAGGAGAGGTTATTGGACCATTGAAGAAAAGGAAGAAGGAAGGAAACCAAAGGGAGGTGATGGGGAGGTGATGAGAAGGGAAGGGGTAGGTCTTACACTGTGAACGGTAGGGCACCGAGGAGTATGGTAGAAGAAAAAGATCTGGGAATACAGGTCCATGTTTCATTGAAAGGGGCATCATAGGTAGATAAGGTTGTAAAGAAAACTTTTGGCACATTGGCCTTCATAAATCAAATTGAGTACAAGAGATAGGATGTTATGTAGAATTCATACAAGTTGGTAGTGAGGCCTAATTTTCATGCAGCAAACTGACACATCACCACACTGATAACCAGAGCAACAACAAATTCCATGACAGCTACCAGTTCTGTTCAAAATGATTCTGATTCTGAGTTTGTGAGTGTGTGTGGACATAATGTGCTTACGTATAAGGAACAGCTAAATGGCCGCACCACCAGAGCTGCCCACAGTCCTATTTCATCATTCAAGGTTTCCCCAGTAGCATTTCTCCCAATCCACATTTTCAGATTTTCATTCCATCAGCATCATCGGACAATAAATTAAAACTTAATTAGAATTACCTCTCAGGATGGAGGTCTATAAAGCAGCTAAAACATCTAATAATAGATTACATTATAGGTGTGATTGATGGTTGTTTAAACCATGAAAAGCAAACTGTTGCTATGGTAGGTCACTGGGAATTAACCTGGCAAACTCAGTAGCTGTCACCATGCAACAGCTTTTGAGAAGGTACTGAGTCATACTGTTGAAACCTGAAAAGTTTATGAATCCATGCCACAAGGCAGTTGAGGGACAGAAGTGGGAGATTAAGACATAGCAGCAAAATGGCGGTAATTTAAAACTAAGGTATAAAGCAATATCTTCTTTTAGAGTGTAGTCAAGCTCTGAAATTCTCCTCCACTGAGAATAGCAGATGTACTTTAAGATTGTGCTGGGCAACACAACATTTTTATATTTTAGGAACAGCTTGTCCCCTCTGCAATCTGATTTCTAAATGGACAGTGAAAACATGAAGACCTCTGCTCTGTTTTTGCATGACTTACTTAATTTATATTGTATTTATACACACAGTGGTCGTCCGTCATGTTCTGCAGTCGAGAGAGTGAAATGGCTTCAGTGCAACAACCTTTCACTTTAAAAACTCTCCTGCACAGGTTTGGTTTGATCAAAGTGCAACGTCTCACACTTGTCTTGCATTAAATTCCATCTGCCATTTTACAGCCCATTTTTGAACTGGTCCAGATCACACTGAAAGCCATGATGGTCTTCCTCGATGTCCACTGCACCCTCATTCTTGGCCCCAGCCACAAATTTATTGATCCAGTTAACCACATTATTATCCAGTTCATTGATATAAATGACAAACAACAATGGACCCAGTACCGATCCCTGCAGCACTCCACTAGTCACAGGCCTCTAGTCAGAGAAGTAACCATTTACTACCACCCTCTGGCTTTTCTCACAAAGCCAATGTCTAATCCAATTTACTACCTCATCTTGAATGCGAGCATCTGAACCTTCTTGACCAACCTCTCATGCAAGACCTTGTCAAGTGCCTTGCTAAAGTCCATGTAGACAACATTCACAGCCTTGCCTTCATGAACTTTGCTGGTAACTTCCTTGAATAACTCTAAGATTGATTAGACACAACCTGTCATGCATGAAGCCATGCAAACTATCCTTCTTCAGTCTATGTCTATCCAAATACCTGATATCTAGTCCCTTAGAATACCTCCCAGTAACTTTCTCACTGCTGATGTCAGACACACTGGCCTATGATTTCTTGGTTTATTTTCAGGGAATTTCTTAAATAGTGGAACAGCATTGGGTATTCTCCAAACTTCTGGCACTTCACCTGTTGCTACAGATGATATAAATATCTGCACAATTTCTGCACTTGCCACCTCAGGGTCTGATGGAATACCTTGTCAGGCCATGGGGATTTATCCACCTATTTTGCATCAAGACAGCAAGTAACACCTTCTCTGTAATCTGTATAGAGTCCACGAAGTTGGTGCCGCTTTGCCTTACTTCTATAGTCTCTGTATCAGTCCCCTGAGTAAATACAGATGCGAAGAATTCACTTAAGATTCCCCCATCTCTTTTGGCTCCACACATAGATTAACATCCTGATCTTCTAGAGGACCAACTTTGCCCTTGAAATCCTTTTACTTTTAACATGTCTGTGGAATCCCTTAGGATTCTTCTACAACTTATCTGCTAAGACAACCTCATGCCTTCTTTTAGCCTTCCTGAATTCTTTCTGAAGTGTCTTCTTGCATTTCTTGTACTCCATAAGCACCTCATTTGTTGCTACCTGTCATTCCCCACTTTGGTTTCCCCCTTATTTCTCCTCTTCACCTTACTTGCCTGTAAAATCCCTTTTGTTTCCCTCCTCCTTCCCTTTCTCCCATGGTCCTGTCTCCTCTCATCAGATTCCTTCTTCTTCAGCCCTTTATCTTTTCCATCTATCACCTCTCAGCCTCTTACTTCATCTCTCTCTCCCCAGCCCACCTGGCTTCGCCTATCATCTTCTAGCTTGTGATTCTTCCCCATCCCCCACCTTCTTATTTTGGCTTCTTCCCCCCCCCCTTCCTTTTCAATCTTGAAGAAGGGTCTCAGCCCAAATCATTGTCTGTTTACTCATTTCCACAGATGTTGCCTGACCTGAGATCCTCCAACATTTTGTGTGTTTTGCTCTGGATTTCCAGCATCTGCAGAATCTCTTGTGATTGAATGATGGTGGCCTGTGTTAAACTATAACATTGAATGATGTAGAAGATTTATTTTTTTTTACTGGACAGCTTTATACTCAACACTATTGAGTAATGAACTTACTAACTCCATCTGGGGAAATGCACCACTCTAATCCATCCCTAATTGGGTTGGTTTAATTAGTAAGTTTGAGTTTGAAAAGATTATCTGCAAATTCAGATATTCAGATGACACTGTGTTAATTGCAAGTACGGAGGAAGAACTACAAAACTTAATTGATATAATTGTTGAAGAAAGTGCAAAAATGGGTCAATCTATCAATTGCAAAAAGACAGAATGTATGGTGATATCCAAAAAGAAGGAGAATCCTATATGCAGGCTGAGAATAAACGAGGAAGACATAAAACAAGTAAAGAACTTTTGCTGCTTGGGAAGCTGGGTGACATCAGATGGCAGGTGTGACTGGGACATCAAAAGAAGAGCAGGGATGGCAAAAGACACCTTTACGAGAATGAAGAGAATACTGACCAATACTAAACTAGGCATGACAACCCGCCTCAGAGCACTGAAATGTTACGTTTATCCAGTTATGTTATATGGCTCAGAATATTGGACAATATCTAGTAACACGAGGAAATGAATTGTAGCAGCAGAGATGTGGTTCTTGAGGAGGATGCAAAGAATATCATGGATGAAACAAATATCTAACAAGGATGTCATGAACAGAGCAAACACAAAAAGAGAAATAATGTATGAGATCATGAAAAGGCAACATAACTTCATTGGACATGTGATTAGGAAAGAGGAGTTAGAATGCACGGTAATTATGGGAAAGATTGATGGGAAGAAAGCAAGAGGAAGACAAAGACAAATGATGATGGAGACAACAGCCAGAGAACTGGAAATGAATACCAATGAATTGATCCACTTGACCTGAAACAGGAGTGTGTGGACCATGGCAGTCAAAGCTCAAACTGGGCACGGTACCTGATGATGATGATCTACAAATTGAGCCATAGAAAAGCACAGCACAGAAATGGGCCCTTTAGCCCATCTAGTCTGTTTGAAACATTTAAACTGCCTACTTCCATTGATCTGCACCCAGGACGTTAGCCCTCCAGACTCCTCTAATCCACGTACCTATCCAAACTGCTCTAAGTGCTGAAATTGAGCAGATGCACCACTTGCGTTGGCAGCTCATTCAACACTTTCTCGATTCTGAGTGAAGAAGTTTCACCTCATGTTCCCCTTAAACTTTTCACCTTTCACCCTTAACCCATGACCTCTTTGTCTTGTAGAAAAATATAAGAGTATATAGCCTCTAATGGATATCAGGTCTACTTCTGGTTCAGTCTGATGCTGTCTGTAGGGGTGAATGAGGAATAACAATGGAAAATAAATGAGGCTCGAGGAAGATGCTGTACCATAGTGGCTAACGTAACACTTCCCAGCACCAAGGAGTAGGGCTCAATTCCCACACTCTCCGTAAAAGTTTGTAAATTCTTCCTGTAATCGTGTGGGTTTCCTTTCTGAACTTACAGAGCAACACTGTTGTAGCATTGAAGCTAGCATAACGCTTTACAGCACCAGTGATTGGGGTTCAATTCCTACTGTTGCCTGTGAGGTGTTTGAATGTTCTCTCACGATCATATCTTATGCTCTGGGTGCTCCAATTAGTAGGGCAGCACAGTAGCGTAGTGGTTAGTGTGATGCTTTTCAGCACCAGTAATTGCGGTTCAATTCCCGCTGTTGCCTGTAAGTATGTGGGTTTCTACTGGGTGCTCAGGTTTACAGAGTGACACAGTAGCATAGCGGCTGGCATAACAGCATGGCTGTCTGGCAGCACCAGCGATTACGGTTCAATTCTCACTACAGTCTGCAAGGGGTTTTTACGTATATTCTTGCAACTGCGTGGGTTTCCTCTGGTTGTTCTGCTTTATAGGGCAGCACAGTAGTGTAACGCCAGCAATTGGGGGTTCAATACCCACTGCTGTCTGCAAGGAATTTCTACATTCTTCCCATGACCATGTGGGTTTCATCCATATGCTCCAGTGTCCTCCCACATTCCAAACACTTGCTGCTTCATAAGGGTTAATGAGTTGTGGGCATACTATGTTGGCGATGGAAGCATGGTGACACTTGGCACTGCTCCCGGCACATCCTCAGAACAAGTTTGTCACTGACACAGGATGTATTTCTCTGTGTGATTCGATATTACAAATAAAGCTAATAATTAGAGAAGAAGGGAATGACAAAAATCTTTCAAATACGAGGGCTCTTATAATGGCATTTGAAATCCTGGGCTTGATAAATGGCAACATACAATGGAAAAGCAAGGGTTTTATGATAATATCAAGCAATAGTAAACCAAGGCAACTGGACTTGCTGTGCTGTCTAGAAGACATTTCACCACTCATCTGAGAGGCTTCTTCAGTTCTAATCCGTGGTTGGTAGTTTTCCAGTGTATAAACTCTGACTGTTTAAAGGTATAGCAATCACATGAGGGTTGTTAAAAGTCAGAGGTAACGAGAGGGTCATTAATCTACCTTTGGATGAATGGAGGTGGAAATTTTGTGGAGGTGTTAGGACATTGTAAGCACCTGATAGGTGGTGTTGTACCCCACCCTCTCTGTTCAGGGATGGGTTTTGCAGTTTGACAAAGATGGCTTATTTAACCCCGCTTTCAAACCACCTGTCCTCCCTGTCCAAAATGTGTACATTGCTATCATCAAGGGAGTGTCCTTTGTCCTTTAAGTGTATATATATATCGCCGAGCCTTGCCCTGACAACACGGCAAGGCCAGTTGCATTAGTTTACTAGTGCTTGATATACAATGACCTGGATAGCTGAGAACCTTCATAGGTTTTATGATCGGCTTTTAAACATCTCTGCATGGTCTTCAACTGGACCAGTGGTCCATTTCTGGGCCCTGCAGGTTTAGAAGACAATAACAAGAATAATACCATCACAAGAGGAAAATGGATTAAGGTGGTTTGTTCTATATGTGGCTAAGGACATTACAGATTGGTGGACTCAACCCTTAATTTGACTCTTCAACTTGTGTTCTCTATTTATTACTTAGCTAACACACTCCATTGATCAGGGTCCACCATGGATAATGCATCCTAACTGTCCACATGCCAGGGCAGTATGATATGGAGAGCAAGCTGCTGCCTATGTAGCAGGCTCCCTCTCTCCATGTATCTGATGAATCCAAAGGAACGGCAGAGACCAATGCAGTTGGTACCAACAGCATCATAGGCGTTGCAAATCAGCATTGAACTCAATGTAGGACTGCCTTAAGGACTCCAGCTCCGAATCTTTCCTTGGAGTTTGCTCATGAAGCCTTCCCGATGAGTGGGTATAGCTGCAAGCCAACAGAGGTTTGAGTTCTGAGTTTTTCTTGTACTAGATGAGCTGCCAACCACAGCTGACAAGCTCCAACTGCCCAAAGCAACTGGCCTTCAAGCTCCAGTAACCTTGCTTTGCCCCTTGTCCTGTCAGTATAGTTCTGCTGGGCTGAGTAGCAAAGCCACACGTGAAGTCCAGGAGCTGGACTTGGTTGTCAGAGGCTATTTGAGGTGCACACCATTGGGAGCATTTAATAGGTAGTGGGAGCTTCTCCCCAGTACCACCCACAGCTATAACAACCTTAAGGAAGCATTTATTACTTGATTATTTTATGTTATTGTATTTTCTTTTTTGTATTTGTACAATTCAGTGTCTTTTGCACATTGGCTGTTTGCCTGTCTTTATGTGCAGTTTTTTATTGATTCTATTGTAAAACTTAGTATTTTCTGTGAATGCCCACAAGAAAATGAATCACGGGGTAATATATTGTGACATATGTACTTTGACAATAAACTTACTTTGAACTTTGGAAGATCACCAGGGAATCAAGCTGAAATATTTGCAGCAATCAACATCTAGAAAAGCCAAGCAGATGATCCATGAAGATTTCCTCCTGAGAACCCCATCACTAAAATGCCAGTCTTCGTTAAAGTCACCTGATAACAAGAAACAAGGAACAAACTTCTGAAAGAACTCAGTAGGTCAAGGATCATTCGTGGAGGCTAGTGGATGGTCAGTGCTCTGGGACGAGACCCTGCGTCACAACTCATAGTCTGCTCCAATAACCTATGGACTCTCCATCTCATGTTCTTGATATTTATTGCTCATTTATTTTGCACTTGCACAATTTGTTTTCTGCACTCTGGTTGAATGTCCTCATTGATTAAACTATAATTATTCTATACATTTGTTGAGTATACGCTCAACAAAATGGATCTCAGGGTTGTATATGTAAAGATATGTATGTTGATAAGATTTACTTTGAACTTTGCATCAGATCATAGCTGTGGATGAAGCAGCAGAAAACATTGGATGCAGTAAAGAGGACTGGACCAGACAATATTCCCACTATAGGACTGAAGACATTTGACTTCAGACAAATGGTTTCAGATCAGTTACAACACCAGCACATGGGTAAATTGTCCAGGTATGACCTGACCATAAAAGGCAGAACAATACCAAGCCAGGCATTTATATCCCTATTAGTCTGCTCTTGGTCACCAGTAAAATGATAGAGTTTTACTTTGACCATATACATGTTCATAGTTTGGGTTTCATGAAATAAGAATTGTTTGCAGATTCCTAACATGCAACAAAATTCACATGAGACACAAAAAGCTCCAAGTGTACCTTCTTTATTCAAGGATTCATCCTAAAAGATTTCCCTGGAACTTTTTGGTTACCATGTTAGCATAGTGCCTATCATAGCACAGACTGTCCCAGATTTCAGAGTTCAATCCCAGCACTGTCTGTAAGGAAATTGAACGTTCTCCGTGTAACCATGTAGGTTTCCTCTAGGGGCTCTGGTTTCCTCTCACAGTCCCAAGGTGTACTGGTTAGTAGGTATTCAGTCATTAAAATCTAATTTTTCTCTCGTTTTGCACTACTCATTTAATTTAATTATTTATACATTGTAATTTATATTTTTATTATTATGTATTGGAAAATACTGCTGCTGCAAAACAGCAAATTTCACAATCGATGCCAATGATATCAAAACTGATTCTGATTGCTCAAAATCCAATTCCATTCACCATCTCCCCGAAAACGAATTAGTCCATTAAACATTGTGACTGTCCTGTCATTAAGTGGGTGGGTTGCTGGAGAGTATGGCTCATTGGCTCGAAGGGCCTGTTCCACACTGTATCAATGTTCAAAGTTCATTTATTATTGCAGTACACATACTATACCCAACCTTGAGATTTGTTTTCTTACAGCCAACCACAAAGCAAAGAAACACAATAGAACCCTCTTTTTAAAAAAACACACACAACAAAGACAGCCAAACGCCCAATGTGCAGAAAACAAATAGAACAAATGGTGTAAACAAATAACACAGAACTTTTACCGCACAGTCCCTGAAAGTGAGACCACAACCACAGAGACAGTTCAACACTGACACAAGCGATCTGGTCCAGGCTACAGGCCACAACCCAAATAAGTAAACTAGAAAAATAAAACTATGTTTAAAGCAGTTACATAATTAAAGCTACAATTTCTGTTTGTAATATCTGTATTATTTTTATACTATTATTTCCAAGGATAGTGAGCCTAAGATCTGTGGTGGCAAAGTTATTGGAAGGGATTCTGAGGAATGGGTTTCCTTTGCATTTGGAAAGGCAAAGAGTGATTAGCGATAATCAGCATGATTTTGTGTGTGGGAAATCATGAGTCACAAATTAATTAATGGAATTAGTGTTGTTAAGCATAATGGTCGACATTGATGCTGTGGGCCAGAGGTTCTGTTTCTGTTCTGTACAACTCTTTGATTCTATGACTCTAAGTTCATTTGACTCCTGATAGCAAATCAGCCTTGGTTCAAAGGCAACAAAATAAATTAATTCCAGACGTGAGGTGAAAGCAACTGATAAATTGGTAAATTGTCACATGTGCTGAGGTACAGTACAGTGAGAATTGTTCTGCATGCCAACCATACAGATTATTTCATCACATCAGTGCATCAAGTAGTACAAGAAATAGCAATAGCTGAATGCAGAATGAAGTGTTACAGTTCCAGTGCAGGCAGATGATCAGGTACCAGAGCATGAGGTAGATTGACGTCAAAGTTCATCTTATCGTACCTAAGGAACCAGTTAATAATCTTATAATGGCAGTCCTTGTGCCTGGTGGCAAGAGCTTTCAGGTTTTTGTATCTCCTACCCAAGGGAAGAGTGAGAGGAGAGAATATATGGAGTAGGTGGGGCCTTTGATATTGTTAGCTTCTTTACCATGGCAGAGAGAAGTGTAGACAGAGTCCATGACGGGTAGGTGGGTTTTCTTGATGTGCTGAAATGTTTTACAGAGATCCAGATAAAATATAAACAGTATATATAAATTGGTGAGGACTGAGAGAGACATGGCAAATTTCTATAATCTCCTGAGGAAGTAGAGGTGCTATTGTACTTTTTTAGCCATGACATCCATAAGATTGGATCAGGACAAAATATCGGTGTATTTATTCGTTAGAACTCTCAACTCTCTTTGTCCTCTGCAAAACTGAAATAAACCAGAACATGTGAACTGCGCCCCCCCCCCACCTCCCTACTGTTTGGTCAAGTGTAGAATATTGGCTTGGTCAAACATGAACTCAGGACAATGGGATTCATGGAGAAAAATCTCCATTGGCTTCCACAGCTTACAAAAAGAAAGGTAGTTGTGTTTCCTGGAGATCAATCAAGTTTTACAATTCAACATTGGTTAATGTCAAAAGTGTAAAGGAGAGTAAAATAATTGGTACCCTGGATTTGATGCAAAATATAAAAATAAACCCACCAAGATACAGAACACAATGATGAAAAAAAACACAGTAAGTATAAATACATAAGATAGATTGATCATATGTACATATGGTGATGCTAGGTACAGGAATGTCTGTACATAAGATGACTCTAAGGGAAAATGCGAAAATGCTAAAGTAGTGACGGAATCTCACAGCTACCTGGACTATACCTCTTCCCACCCTGTTACTTGTAAAAACTCCATCCCCTTCTCTCAATTCCTCTGTCTTCACCGCATCTGCTCTTTGGATGAGGCTTTTCATTCCAGAATGAAGGAAATGTCCTACTTTTTCAAAGCAAAGGGCTCCCTTCCACCACCATCAACACTGCCCTCAACCACATCTCTTCCATTTCACGCACGTCTGCTCTTAGCCCATCCTCCCACCGCCCTCCCAGGGATAGAGTTCCTCTTGTCCTCACCTAGCACCCCACCAGCCTCCGTGGCCAGCACATAATTCTCCAGAGCTTCCGTCATCTCCAACTGGATCTCACCACCAAGCACACCTTTCCCTCTCCCACACTTCCTGTTTTCTGCAGGGATCGCTTCCTATGTGACTCCCTTGTTCATTTGTCCCTCCACACTGATCTTCCTCTTGGCACTTATCCTTGCAAGTGGAACAGGTGCTAAACCTGTCCCTACACCTCATCCCTCACTACCATTCAGGGCCCCAAACAAGTGAGTCAACACTTCACCTGTGAGGCTGTTGGGGTCATATGCTGTGTCCAGTGCTCCGGATCTGGCCTCCTGTATATTGGTGAGACCCGACATAGATTGGGAAACCGTTTCACCGAGCACCTATGTTCCGTCCGCTGGAAGAAGCAGCATCTACCAGTGGCCACTCATTTCAATTCCACATCCCATTCCAATACGTCAATCCATGGCCTCCTGCACTTTTGCAATGAGGCCTTACTCTGGTTGGAGTAGCAACACCTTATATTCCACCAGGGTAGCCTCCAACCTGATGGCATGAACATTGATTTCTCGAACTTCTGGTAATTCCACAGCCCCCCCCCCCCCCCGCCGTCTCCTTCACCATTCCCCATCCCCTTGTCCCTCTCACACCTTATCTCCTTGCCTGCCCATCGTCTCCCTCTGGTGCTCCACCTCACTTTTCTTTCTTCCATGGCCTTCTGTTCTCTCCTATCAGACTCCCCCTTCTCCAGCTCTGTATTTCCTTCTCCCAATCAACTTCCCAGCTCTTTACTTCATCCCTTCCTCTCTTGGTTTCAACAATCACCTTGTGTTACTCTCTCCCCTCCCCTACCTTTTAAATCTACTCCTCATCTTTTTTTCTCCAGTCCTGAAACATTGGCTAGATGCTGCCTGGCCTGCTGGGTTCCTCTAGCATTTTGTGTATGTTGTTTGGATTTCCAGCATCTGCAGATTTTCTCTTGCTTGTCACCAAAAAGAAAAGATGATGTGGTCTTGAGAAACCAAGTATTGAAAAGCATTGAGATTTCAAGTTAAAGGCATGATCTGGTTTGATGTTTATTAGGCCACAGAAGCCAAATGGCTCACTACTGCTTTTAGGGCCTATAAATCTGAAAGAACATTATTGTACCATTACAATACAGCAATGTTGTTTTCCACTCAAGTCATATAATAAGCATACAGTTCACATTATTTTCTCATAAATCTGAAATTAATGTACTTTTAATGCAATGTTAAGCTGGAAGCCCTGTTTTCATAGCAAGATGAGTGCCAGTCAACATCCAATGGGAGATCACTGTGCATCATCTGTATCACAAGATTCTTTCTGTGTACCAATGGCATCTACAGTCCAGTGAGAGGTTAGCATGCACTGTTTGCTATAATTACAGCTACAACTCATCGTTCCTATATGTCAGTGGAAACTTTCTTTCATTAAATAGAAGAAAGTGATGTCAGTTTCTTTACAACAACACATAATCACACATAGTCAATAATTCACCTCAATTAGATGATGACTAATTATCACACACAGCCACGTATGTGCAGAGCGAAAAAAGATAATGGAGTAGTACAATTAAATAACTTTTACTGACTCATGTTAGCCAGGGTACATGTTGGACAAAGCAACACACACAAAGTGCTGGAGGAACTCAGCAAGCCAGGCAGCACCTATGGAGGAAAGGACCTTCTGCCGAAGGGTCTCGTCCCGAAACATTGACTGTACTTTTTTCCATAGATGTTGCCTGGGCTTCTGAGTTCTTCCATCATCTTGTGGGTGTTGTTTGGATTTCCAGCATCTGCAGATTTTCTCTTGTTTGTGATGTTGGACTAGGTGTGGGAGTGACAAACCAGGCCCGCTGAGATGAAAAATGTGTGCACTTGAAAACCCACGTAAAAATAAGAGAGCATTCTGCGTGTGGGAGGAGCAATTGATTCTTTATAAATGTAACTATGTAATTGTGATAATTGTCAGGATAATTATTAAATTATTGTGGTGGCACAGTAGCATAGTGGCTAGCACAATGCTTTACAGTACAGGTGACCCGGGTTCAATTCCCGCCACTGCCTGTAAGGAGTTTGTATGTTTTCCCCGTGACTACAGGTTTGCTCTGGATACGCCAGTTTCCTCCCACAGTACAAAGATGAACCGGTTGATAGGTTAATTGATCCTGTGACTAGGATCAGATTTAGTCAGTATATTGTGAGGCAGTGTGGCTCGAAAGGCTAGAAGAACCTATTCTACATGGTATCTCAATAAATAAAGTAAGAATGGAGACACACTAGTGTCCCTACTTAGAAGTTTAAGAAGATTTGCATGTCATCTAAAACAATCAAACTTCCAAAGCTGAACAGTGGAAAGTGTTTTGACAGACTGCGTCATGACATGGTATGGTAATTACAATGTAGAGGAATGCAAGAGGCTGCAAGAAGTAGTCAACCCAGCTAGTTCCACAGTTTGAATGGGGATCGCCTGCGCTAAACTCCAGCATTGAATGTGGTGGAAGTTTCATTGTGCTATTGGACAAGGTTAAACTCAACACTATTGAGCAACAAACTTACAGACTCCATCCAAGAGAATCACCACTCTGATCCATCATCAAAGATCCTCACCACTCAGGTCAAGCTCTCTTCCTGCTGCTGCCGTCAGGTAGAAGGTACAGGTAGCTCAAGGCTCACAGCACCTGGTTAAGAACAGTTACTACCCCTCAACCATCAGACTCTTGAACCAAAGGGGATAACTACAATCATTTAAGGACCCTTTTACCTAGTTCCACCCTTATTATTTATTTCTATTTATTTATATCTGCATTTGGACAGTTGGTTTATAGTTTACAGTTCATGATGTCTACAGTTCCTGTTTACAGTTACTGTTCTGCAGGTTTGCAGAGTATGCTCACAGAAAATGAATCTCAGGGTCGTACGTACTCTGATAATAAATTCTACTTTGAAATTTGAATTGTGTGGGTTTAAAGAGTAACTTGCTGAGTTTTAAAGGATTATCTATAATTGCTTTTCTAGAAACTTGTTGCCACTTACTTTCTGACAGCAAATATTCAGCACGTACTCAATAATTCATCTTTAATAGATGATCACTAATTATCACACACAGTATGGAATTTCTGATAGGGCACCATTTACAATATACCTGGAGACCCCTGGACTTAATTGCCTGGAATGTAGAGCACAGTAGATGTGTATTTTTTTTTTGAAAAATGTGGATGCCATTTTATTTATAGATGTAACTATGAAGAAGGCACACCAGCGTCCCCACTTTCTAAGAAGATTAAAAAAATTTGGTATGTCATCTAATACTGTCAAATCTCTAAAGATGAGCAGTCTAAAATATTTTGATTGTTTCTATCATGACCTGGCATGGAAATTCCAGTATTGTACTGTATTTTTCTGTTCTACTGTGAATGTCTGCAAGAAAATGTATATAGTGACATATAGTGAGGCCTCTGGCAGTCAGAAATGATCTTGGATATTGCGTCCTAGCTGTCTAGATACACAAGCCAGGGCAGTATGACATGGAGAGCAAGCTGTTGCCCATGTAGCAAGCTCCCCCTCTCCATGTATCTGATGAAACCCAGAGGAACGGCAGAGACTGATACAGTTTGGTACCAGCAGCATCACAGGAGTAGCCAGTCAGCATTGAATTCAATGCAAGACTGCCTAAGGGACTCCAGCTCCGGATTTTTTCACTGGGTTTACCCCAAAGCTGACCCTATGAGTGCATATATCTGTAAGGCGGCGGAGGTTTGAGATCAGAGTTTTCCTTCTCCTGGATGAGCTGCCAGCCACGACTGAGGAGCCCCATCTGCCTGAAGTAACTGGTGTTAAGGCACCAGTAGCCCACCTTTGCCCCTTCTCCTGTTGGTAGAAAGAGTTCCTCTGGGCTTAGTAACTAAGTGGCACGTTAAGGCCAGGAGCTGGACTTGGTTGCCAGATGGCTATTTGAGACGCATGCCTCTGGGAACATTGAATAGGCAATGGGAGCTTGTCCCGTTACCACCAACAGCTATAACAACCTTAAGGAACCAGTGACATTTGCAAACTTTACTTTGAACTTTGCAAGCAACTGCAAAGAGCAGTGGACTCACCCAGTTTCATCAGCGGCACGGATCTTCTGACAATAGAGGACATGTGCAAAAGGTGATCGCTCAGGAAGGTGACGTCCATCGTCACTACCGAAGACTGAAGAACCGCACAGTACGGGAGCCTGAAGAACAACACCTCAATAGAGTTGGGTAATAAATGCCGGGTTTGCAAATGTCTTCCAGTTGATGGAAATGAAGGGCTGAAGCTGTATTAAAATAATATCTGTAAGTGGTGATATGTTGTCTTAAAGCAAGTGTATTTTCGGGGAGATTCTTCCATGTGTAAAGATTGCTAAATGCACAGGATTTTTCCAGATATCTGTACTTGTCATCTTAATTAATAAGTTTAAATTCACTGCTGAATGTGTGGTATATTATGAGGTGGTGCTAATGAGCAGAACCAATGAGAATTGCTGTAAATAACTCTAGGAGGCATGGAGCTCTTCAGAACATATGTTAACTCCATTCTTGCAAACTGACGGCAGCTACCGCATATGGTCATGTCGCGTGGAAAAGAATGTGTCACATGTCATTCATTTACATATGGAGACACCAGTATACCACTCTGCCTTCCCTCTTCGACTTGTGCTTTTAGTCCAATATCTACATAAAATATTCAGTCTGTTAGTTGAGTCCTCGCTGATTAACTGGACGCTGAAAACTCTCACTCGTTCTCTGATCACACTATATTTACTTATGCACAAGGAGAACAGCCTGGCCCCTGTCACCCACACTGTTCTGAAGTCTAAGCAGAAAATTGTCATTTTTATATAATAACTCGTAAAAGGTTTAGGCACACATATATAGCTGGGGTACCTAAGACTTTTGCACAATACTGTAGTAACTGTAGGTATTGCACCATACTGCTGTCACAAAAAAAACACACATTTCGTGACATAAGTGTACTTGGAGTATTGTGTGCAGTTTTGGGCTCCTTATTTCAGAAAGGATATACTGACATTGGAGAGGGTTCAAACAAGATTCACGATAATGATTCCAGAAATGAAAGGGTTACCATATGAGTAACGTCTGGCAGCTCTTGGGCTGTATTCCCTAGAGTTCAGGAGAATGAGGGGGGATCTCATAGAAACATTCTGAATGTTAAAAGGCCTGAATAGATTAGATATGGCAAAGTTATTTCCCATAGTAGGGGAGTCTAGGACAAGATGGCACAACTTCAGGATTGAAGGACGTCCACTTAAAACAGAGATATGGAGAAATTACTTTAGTCAGAGGTTGGTAAATCTGTGGAATTTGTTGCCGTGAGTGGCTGTGGAGGTCAAGTCATTGGGTGCATTTAAGACAGAGATAGATAGGTTCTTGATTAGGCAGGATATCAAAGGGTATGGAGAGAAGGCAGGGGAGTGGGGGTGACTGGAAAAATTAGATCAGCCCATGATTGAATGGCGGAGCAGACTCGATGGGCTGAATGGCCAGTTTCCGCTCCTATTTCCTATGGTCTTATGTGAGTGATGATAAACCTGATTCTGATATGGGTCTCTATTGTGGAGTGGGAAGGGGGTAAGGAGAGGGAAATCATGGTTGGGAAAAGGGGAAGGGGATGAGGATCGAGTGGGAAGCACCAGAGAGACATTCTGTAATGATCAAAAAACCAGCTGTTTAGAATCAAATGACCTTGCATGGTGTCTCAGGGTTGGGTGTGTTTACACCCATGCCACCCCTGCCCCTGGTACTTCTTCTCTGCCACCTGTCCCACTCCCCGCCCACAGCACTCCACCCTCACCATTCCCAACATCCTTTGCTCCTATCTGATTTACAAACTCACTCTCTACTCCATTCCACAATGATAAATACTGTACTATACAACACCACCTTCCTTTGATAACTTATATTTTTGTTCTGCATCTACACAACAAATTCACTCAAAATCTTCAGATGCTGGAAATTCAAGCAGCACACGCAAAACCCTGGAGGAACTCAGCAGGCCAGGCAGCATCTATGGAAAGGAGTACAGTCAGCGTTTCGAGCCAAAATCGGGAGAGAGGAAATGAAATAAAGAGCTGGGAAGTTGATTGGTGAAAGAGATATAGAGCTGGAGAAGGGGGAATATAATAGGAGACCACAGAAGGGTATGAAAGAAACAAAAAGGGGGAGGAGCACCAGAGGGAGGTGAAGGGTGGGCAAAGAAATAGGATGAGAGAGGGAAAAGCAGATGTGGAATGGTGAAGGAGGCGGTGGCATTACTGGAAGTTCAAGAAATCAAAGTTCATCCCATGAGGTTGGAGTCTACCCAGACTGTGTTGTTCCTCCATCCTGAATGTGGCTTTGTCGCAACAGTAGAGGAATCCGTGGATAGACATATCGGTTGGCAAGTGGACTTAAAATAGGTGGCCACTGGGAGATCTTGCTTTTTCTGGCAATGGAGCATAGGTACTCAGTGAAGTTGTCTCCCGATCTATGTCGGGTCTCACCAATATACAGGAGGTCTCAGTGGGAGCACTAGACACAGTACATGGCCCCAACAGACTCACAGGTGAAGTGTTGCCTCATCTGGAAGGACTGCTTGGGGACCTGAGTGGTAGTGAGGGAGGAGGTGTAGCACTTGCTCCACTTGCAAGGATAAGTGCCTAGAGGAACATCAGTGGGGAGGGATGAATGGACAAGGGAGTTGCATAGGGTGCGATCCCTGCGGAAAGCAGAAAGTGGAGGGGGTAGGAAAGATGTGCTTGGTGGTGGGATCCCGTTGGAGTTGGCAGAATTCACTCTGTTGGTCACATCGTTACTGATTATTTGGACTCTTAAAAACTCACCCTTGTTCCTCAAACATAATTCATTTACAAGGAGAACACCTTGACCCCTGTCACCACGCTGCTCTGAAATCTGAACAGAAAATTGTTATTTTTAATTAGCAGTTACAAATATTGTCCATTTGGTAACATTGGGTGTGTTCCAACTCCTTACTTGCAAGATCAATCACCATTCACAATACAGGTGTTAAAAGTTGATAGAAACTACAAGCAAACAATCGATGATACTTTGAAGTTAGTAAAGTAATTGTGCCCTTGCTGGTGTGCACCTTGCATCCTTCTGTTACATCCTTATCTTGTCTCAGGAAACCAAACAGTTCCAGCCTGCTGCTGAGCAAAGGGAAGCTATGCTCTTCAAAAGACTTTTCTTTAAAGACATTTCTCGCATGGACATTAACTTAACCCCTGCTTTGCCACAACTTCCACAGATGAATCTTCTCAGTAATAGTTGTGTCATGCAGCTGTGAGATGCTCTGAGTTAATTTATGTTAACTTGTGTCATTTCTTGTGGTTACTTTGTGTCCTTGTTCGATTGAATGTGTCATCATGAGTTTCTTCTTTACCTTCTGGTGTGGCTTTCATTATGATCAAGAATTAATCTGTCTTTATCCCCAGTCCATACTGTTGGTTTGCTTGAACCAATGTACCACTATATCAAAGTTCAAAGTAAAATTTATTATCAGAGTACATAGATGTCAGCACATACAGAAATTCTCTGATGACTCTGCAATAGTTGGGTGTATAAAAGGAGGACAGGAGGATAAACACAGGGCCTTGGTGGAGGATTTGGTCAAATGGTGCAAGCCGAATCATCTGCACCTCAGCAGCAGTAAGGCAAATGAGATGGTGATGGACTTCAGGGGGACTAAGCCTACATTTTCCCTTGTTACTATTGATGGTGAGTATGTGGATGTGGTGAGGACCTACAAGTACCTAAAGGTGCACCTGGATGACAGACCTGAGTACAGCACCAACACAGAGGCTGTGCACAAGAAGGGCCAGAGTCACCTCTACTTCTGAGGAGACTGAGGTCCTTTGGAGTATGCAGGCCTCTCCTTCACATGTTCTACCAATCTGTTGTCACCAGTACAATTTTCTATGTGGTAGTGTGCTGGGGTAATGGCATCAACATGGATGATGCCATAGGCTCAATGAACTGATTAGAAAGGCTGGCTCTGTTATAGGAGTCAGATCAGATACACTGGAGGCTGTGGTAGAACAAAGGACCCTCTGGAAAATCGTAGCAATTGTGGCCAATGTTTCGCACCCTCTGCATGCTTCCTCAGCTGAATAGAGGAGCACTTTTAGCAATAGGCTAAGACAACTGTGCTGCTCCACCGAGTGCTACACGAGGTCATTCTTGCCCTTGGCCATTAGACTCTATAATGAGTCAACCTATAGCCAGGGAAGTGATGACCCTCCCTCCTGTTAGACTGTTTGAGGTAACGTTCTTTTCTTTTCTCCTTTAATATTTGTATATCTGTGCTCTTGTAATGCTACTGTGATGCTGTAATTTCCTTTGGGATCAATAAAATATCTGTCTATCAAACTATCTATAAACACTGAGATTCTTTTTCTGTGGGCATGCTTAGCGAATCTATAGAACAATAACAATAAACAGGATCAATGAACAATGAACTACAAATACTAGATATAAATAAATAGCAATAAATAATGAGCATGAAGTAACAAGATAAAAGAGTCCTTAAATGAGTGTAGTTATCCCCTTTTGTTCAAGAGCCTGATGATTTCATGGAGATGTGCTCAATGGTTGAGAGGATTTTATCCATAATGTAGTGGTCCAAATCCACTATCTTTTGTATGATTTTCCACTCAAAGACATCAGTGTTCCCATACCAGGCCATAATGCAGCCAGACAGCACAGTTTCCACCACACATCTATGGCAGTTTACCAAGGTTTTTGATGACATGCCTAATCTTCGCAGACCCCTGAGGAAGTAGGAGTTGTGCTTTCTTCTCAATTATATTTACATGATGGGTCCAGGAATGATCCCTGAGATAGTGACACCCAGGAATTTAAAATTACTGACCCTCTCTAGCAGAGGACTGTGTCCAGACATGGTTTACCCACTTTAGGAACCTGCTGCGAAGCCCTCCAACGATCATGGAAGAAGAAGAGGACATACCCATGATACTAATGCAAGTCGACATCGATGACAGCCCATTCACCATTGAGGAACTGAAGAAGGTCAAATATGCACTCAAACAGGGCAGGAGCGCTGGTCCAGATGGGATACAGGCATCCCGTTTTCCGAACGTTTGCTTTACGACAGCTCGCTGTTACGAAAGACCTACATTAGTTACCTGTATTCGCTAACAGAAGATGTTTTCACTGTTACGAAAAAAGGCAGTGCGCGCCCATACAGCCAAGCCCCTCCTCCGGAACTGCATTCTAGCCAGCATTGCTTAATCACGTGCTTTATCTCGATTTATTTTCTGCATCCGTTATCAAGGTAAGTTCTAAGGTATCGGAAGAGCCTAAAAGAGCTGTAAAACTTAGCGTAAAACTAGACATAATTAAGCATTTTGATCGTAGTGAACAAAGTAAGGACATTGTCCACACGTTGAACTTGCCTGCATCCACCATTCGCACTATTTATATGCAGAAAGAATTTTGAAAGTTGCCGCTGTTAATGTTGGTTCTGCTCAAAGCAAAGTAATCTCTCTTAGTCAACATCCAATAATGGATAAAATGGAAAGTCTATTGCTTGAGTGAATTGATGGGTGTACAAAGCGTGGAGTTCCGTTAAGTTTCCTTATATTTAAGGAGAAATCAGTCAGTCTTTTTAATAAGCTGAAACAGAAAGCACTGGACGATGGTGATAAAAGTGTTGCAAAAGTGGAATGTAAAGGTAGTCATGGGTGGTTTGATCGGTTTCTGAGGCGAGGGCAGCTTCATAGTTTAAGCAGTGGTCCCCAATCTCCAGGCTGCGGACCGATACATTGCGTGAAGAATGCAGTGGTGCAATGGTAGTTGG
Organism: Mobula hypostoma; assembly: GCF_963921235.1. Taxonomy (NCBI): domain Eukaryota; kingdom Metazoa; phylum Chordata; class Chondrichthyes; order Myliobatiformes; family Myliobatidae; genus Mobula; species Mobula hypostoma. Next base: position 4,388,713 of record NC_086103.1, read on the forward strand.
AACGTACCCAGCGCATCTTTAAGAAAAGAGCCGAAATAAACAAGCTAATTAATTAGGTGCTGTCCAGCACGTAAATGTCGGCCCAGATCAGAGGGGATTGCTGATTGCGTCAGGTGGTTATTCGTATAAGCAAGTGTTTAACTGTGATGAAACTGCAATTTATTGGAGTCTTCCTGATTCCGGTAAGTGAAACTACACTGTACATACATTATTTCTACTTTATATAGGCTGTGTATTTTTATGCGTTATTTGGTATGATTTGGCAACTTCATTGCTTAAAGGTTACTGGAGAGACTGTTTCTGCCGAGAGTGCTTGCGCCGTGTTTTTGCCGAGAGCGCTTCCGCAAGATTTTCGCTGCACTAGACAGTGCTGCAGAAAAGTATTTCTACTTTATATAGGCTGTGTATTTATCGTATCATTCCTGCTTTTACTATATGTTACTGTTATTTTAGGTTTTATGTTTTACTTGGCATGATTTTGTAGGTTATTTTTTGGGTCTGGGAACGCTCAAAAATTTTTCCCATATTAGTAAATGGTAATTGCTTATTCACTTTACGACTTACCGGCTTACAAACCGTTTCATAGGAACGCTCTACCTTCGGATAGAAGGGGAAGCCTGTACCACCAGATGTCCTGAAGAAATGCGACCTGGATGACGTCTTGCTAGACATATGTAATACGGCACTGATGAAATGCGACAAACCAGAACAGTGGTCACTCTCAAACATTATCCCAGTCCCCAAGTCTGGATCCCTCACGAGGACAGATAACTACCGCGGTATCAGCTTGACCTGCATCTCAGCAAAGTTAAACAATCGGATGATCTTGAACAGGATTCGCACCGCTGATGACCCCAAGCTGAGATTCAATCAGAATGATTTTCGGCAGAAGCGCACAACAGTAACATAAATACTTGCTGTCCGTAGAATAATCGAGGAAGTCAAGAAGAACAACCTACTAGCCATGCGTACTTTCATTGATTTTCGCAAAGCTTTTGACTTCATTCACTGGGGTAAAATGCTGAAGATCCTGAAAGCTTACGGAGTGCCAGACCATCTACTGAGAGCAATAGAGTCCAGCTATACCAAAACCATGGCAAAAGTTGTATCACCAGACTGAGAAACAGCAGTGTTCGAGCTCCTAGCTGGTGTGCTGCAAGGAGACTCTCTGGCACCCTACATCTTTATAATCGTCCTTGATTACACTCTGTGTCAAGCTACCAAAGATCATGACAAGCTTGGTTTTACCATAAAACCAGGACGAACCAAAAGGGTCAGACCAGTTACGCTCACAGATCTCGATTTTGCAGGCGACATAGTCCTCCTCTCTGACTAGATGGAGGAAGCACAGCAGCTACTGACAAAAGTGGAAATGAGTGCAATAAAGTTGGACTTCACCTAAACGCTAAAAAGAGAGTACATGGCATTTAACTGCAACGAAGGTACTCTCAAGACCAGAAAGAATGATTCCATTCAGAAAGCCTTTGACTTCAAGTACCTCAGGTCAAGAATGATGAGTTCGGAGAAGGACATAAAGATACGGAAGGCGCTGGCGTGGACGGCTATGAACGACATGAAGGAAATCTGGAAGTCAAACCTGACCAGAGGGCTTAAAAAGAGGATCTTCATAGCAGTCACAGAGTCCATTCTCACATGCAGATGCAAGACATGGACACTCACCAAGACTATGCGAAAGTCTCTAGATGGTTGCTATACACGAATGCTCTGGATGGCTCTTGACATGAGTTGGCAACAGCACATGACAAACGTCGAGCTTTATGATGATCTATCAATGCTCACCACTAAAATCGAGGTGAGAAGACTGCAACTAGCAGGGCACTGTCTACGCCACCCCGAGCTACCTGTCAGCCTAGTCATCGTATGGGAGCCCAAGCATGGGAGGATGAACCCTGGGTGCCCTCCCAAGACTATGGTCAACACGCTCCTAGAAGACAGCGGCGCGGCTAATGTAGATGAACTGAACAGACTGATGAGGGAGGGGGAGAAGTGGAGAGTCTGTCATCGTGCCCAATGCCGGCCCCCTAGGCCTGAGTCAACGTAGTAGTATTAGTCCACCTCTGATTTCCCTCTCCTGGAGTTAACAATCAGTTCCTCGGTCTTATTGACAGTGAGTGAGAGGTTGTTGTTATCAATCTCCCTCCTGTATTCTGATTTATCACCACCTTTGATACAGTCCACAACAGTGGAGTTATCAGCAAACCTGCATGTGGTGTTAGAGTTGTACTTAGCCACACAGTCATAGGTGTAAAGCGAGTTTAGCAACAGGCTATGTACACATCTCCGCAGTGCTCCTGTGCTGATGGAGATCGTGGATGGAGATGATTTTGCCAATCTGAACTGACTGGAGTCTACAAGTGAGGAAATCCCGGATCCAATTCCACAAGGGTGTATTGAGGCCCAGGTCTTGGAGTTTACTGATTAGCTTTGAGGAGATGATGACATTAAATGTCGAGCTGTAATTGATAAAGAGCATCCTGATGTATGTATCTCTGCTGCCAGATGTTCCAGGGTTGTGTGAAGAGCCAGTAAGATAGCAACATGTCTACAGCAGATGTTTCGGTAGACAAATTGGGGCAGGTCCAAGTCATCACTCAGGCAGGAGATGGTATGCTTCAACCCCAGCCTCTCAAAACACTTTATTTCTATGGATGCAATTGCCACTGGGCGATAGCCATTTGGATAGGTTACCATGCTCTTCTTGGGCACTGTTATGATCGAAGCTTGCTTGAAGCAGGTAGGTACCACACACTGCTGGAGTAAGAGGTTGAAGATATCCGTGAAAACACCAGCTAAATGGTCAGCACAGGTCTTCAGTACTCGACCAGATACTCAGTCCAGACCAGATGCTTTCCTTGGTCTCACTCTGTTGAAGGTAGCCCATCAAGGGTTCAAATACATTTATTATTAAAGTACATATACAGAACGCAACTCTGAGTTTCATCTTCTCACAGGCAGCCATGAAACAAAGAGATGCCATGGAACCCATTCAAGAAAACATCAAACATCCAACGTGCAAAAAAGAACAAATTGTGCAAACGGCAAAAAGCAAGCGGACAACATGTAGAACATCAAACATCAAACCAGTACCAATACCTCACTTCCAAAAATCAGACTGTTCTGTCACATTCAATACACTCTTTGCAATTGGAAGTGCACGTCTTTACCTTTTCCATACTGGTTGTTATGACTTAAAGTTGTAAACAAAACGAAAGAGTCGGTCACTGATTTCAGGAAGCTGGGAGGTGTACACCCTCCTGTCTACATTAGTAATGCTGAGGTGGAGACGGCTGAGAGCTTCAAGCGACTTGGTATAAGCATCAGCAACAGCTTGCCCTGGTCCAACCATGTAGACACTATGACCAAGAAAGTACACCTAGTGCCTCTTCAACATGTCTATGTTCACCTCCACCAAGTTTTGGAAATGCGTCTTAAAAGCATCTTTTCTGCATGAAGCTTACAGCTTGGTACATCTACTATTCTGCCTAGGACCACCAGAAGCTGCAGAGAGTTGTGAGCACGGCTCAGCACATCATGAACACCGGATTCCCCTCCTATGGACTCTCTTTATACTTCCTGCTTCCTCAGAAAAGCTGCCAACACCCGTAGAGTGGAGGAGAAACACCTTATATTCCATCCACGTTGCCTTCAACCTGATGGCATGAAAATCGATTTCTCTTTCCAATAAAATTCTTTTTCCCTCCCGCTCCCCTCTTCTTCTAATTGCCACTCTGGCCTTTTACCTCTCCTCTGCTGCCTATCACTTCCTTCTGGGTCCCTTTCTCCTATGGTTCATTCATTCTCGCCTATTAGATTCCTTCCTTTCAAGCCTTTTATTTTTCCTACCCACTTGGTATCATCTATAACTTTCAAGCTATCCTTCTCCCACTCCCCCAACCTTTTTAATTCTGGCATCGTCCCACTTCCTTTCTTTCCAGTCCTGAAGAAGGATCTCGGCCTGAAGCAGTTTATTAATTTCCATAGATGCTGAGCCCCTCCAACATTTTGTGTGTGTTGCTTCGGATTTTCATTATCTGCAGAATTCCTCGTGTTTATAATCAAGGCCAAACACACCCTATATATTTTCTCTTCTCCCCTCTCTCGTCAGGCATAAGATACAAATACCTGAAAGTACATACCACCGGGCTCAAACACAGCTTCCATCCTGCAGTTATAAGATCATGGAATGGACTTCTTGTAAGTTAAAATGGACTTTTGACCTCACAATCATAGTCTTGCGGTCTATTGTTTGCACTGCACTTTCTCTGTAACAGTAATGCTACATTCTGAACTCTGTTATTACTTTTCCCTTGTACTACCTTGATGTACTGATACATTGAAATGATCGGCATGGAAAAAAATACAAAACACTCCATACCTGTGACAATAATAAACAAATTACCAATCACCACTTGCCTTTGTCTCAACTCCTCAGTTTCCGATCTCTCCCCTTATCTGAATATATGCATCTGAAATATAATAACATTTGTCTCTGCTGTGATGAATTATGTGGAGGAAGCCATAGAAAGTGTGACACTTCAGCAAGATTTTGATATTGCTGATTTGTAATTGAATTAAACTTTTGTTGATGTTTCTTTGAGCTTACTTGCAGATGTTCTGGCTGGTTTGGAAGTGTTGGATTTTGTGGGAGGGGGTGTCGTGCTGTGAATCTTGCTGCTTCCCCTCATGAATTACTTAAAGTTCAGTGTCAGTAAGCATAATTGTTATTCTGATTCTAAAATGTGAAGGTGTTCTCCCCTGTTGTGGTGGTGATGTGAATATGGGTGATACAGGCAATGATTGGCCTTTCTCACCTAGGATCACTTCTACTGCGGAATGAAATATGTTTGCCAGTCATTTGACTCTGCTTGGCAATTTTAGATACATAAGTGTAGACCATAACTCCAAGATGACCATGACCTTGTCATAGGGTTTGGAGGCCTGCGTGCCTCAGTGATTGTGTGGATAGTCAGAGGCTTTCTCCCAGGACTGAAATGGCTAACACGAAAGGGCACAGTTTTAAGGTGCTTGGAAGTGGGTACAGAGGAGATGTCAGGGGTAAGTTTTTTACGCAGACAGTAGTGAGTGCATGGAATAGGCTGTCGGCGACAGTGGAGGAGAAGAATACAATAGAGCCTTTTAAGAGACTCCTGGACAGGAAAATGGAGTTTAGAAAAATAGAGGGCTATGGGTAAACCTGGGTAATTTCTAAAGTAAGTACATTGTGGGCTGAAGAGCCTGTATTGTGCTGTAGGTTTTCTATGTTTCTATGTTTCTATGACCCAGAGAGCTATGTTGGCTGGCGTCAGGGTCTTGTGCCTTGGCTCTTGATAGGGTCACCCATATCAAACAGACCAAAGTGTAGAGGCCAGCATAAAGTGGTCCACTAATTCTCCACGTTCAGAAGTTCAGCTCAGGGATGACAAACCTGATTGGTCAAAAGAAATTGATTCAGAAGCAGCTGTGAAGAATCCTTCTACATCCGTGTGTGACAGTATGGACAGACAAAGATGGAGGACATTCAATGCTGCCCTAAATGTCAACAGTGAAATGGGTAGTAAGTAAAGACCATTATAAATCTGTGGAATTCTCTGCCACAGCAAACTGTTGAGGCCAGTTCATTGGCTATGTTTAAGAGGGAGTTAGATATGGCCCTTGTGGCTACAGGGGTCAGGGGGTATGGAGGGAAGGCTGGGGCGGGGTTCTGAGTTGGATGATCAGCCATGATCATAATAAATGGCGGTGCAGGCTCGAAGGGCCGAATGGCCTACTCCTGCACCTATTTTCTATGTTTCTATGTTTCTATAAACAGCTGGATGAACTGTTAGTTTTTTTTCTAATAAGGGATTATGTGGGGAGCATTGCACTTAGGCTTTGGATGTACATGGCTTTGATCTATATCTCTTCTTCTGATAGAAATTGTATTGTATTTTAATTCTAAGAGCAACAGGTATGTGGAAAATAATGCCACTTGAATGATAGCTTGGACCGCACTCCTAGCACCCTATTGCATTCTGAAAAGATATATATTTTTTCTCATCCTTTATGGGTGGTGTGTATGCGTATTTTTCCCTCAATCTCGGGTTCTCTACCAGAGGCCTGGGAGCTGAGGGTTCAGCGCAGTATCCTTGCTGTTCCTAGTAGTGCGCTCCTCTGGAACGAGATCTCAGATGTTGTTCCCAGGACCTGTTGGAGCCACTCTCCCAGTGCACGTGTCACAACTCCAAGTGCTCCTATCACCACCGGGATTACTCTGCTTTTACCTTCCACATCCCTTCTATCCGCGCTTTCAAGCCCTGGTATTTCTCCAGCTTTCATACTCTTTTTGCCTGATGTTACTGTCATTCGGGATCGTCACATCCATTACTATTGCTTTCTTCTGTTCCTTGTCCAGTATTACAATGTCTGGATGGTTGGCCAGTACCTACTTATCAGTCTGTATCTGGAAGTTCCACAGGATCTCAGCCTGACCTTCTCTACTACCTTCTTAGGTGTTTCCCAGTTGGACTAGGGAGTGTCCAATCCACACTCAGCACAGATGTTCCTCTACATAATTCCTGCAACTTGGTTACGCCATTCAGAGTATGCTGTCCCTGCCTGCATCTTGCACCCTGCTACTATGTGCTGGATGGTTTCAGTGGAATCCTTGCATAGTCAGCATCTTGGGACTTGTCTGGTGTGATAGACCCCTGCTTCTACTGCTCTTGTGCTCAGCACCTGTTCTTGTGCAACCACGAGCAGTGGCTTGGTGCTGGCCCTCAGCCCTATGAATGCCATTTGCAGCCATTTGTAGGACATTCCTACGTCAACCGCCTCTGATATTGGCAATGGTACACCCTGTGCAGTGGCTGGTCCTGCTGTAGTCTCTGGTCTTCTGGCTCTGCTTCACCCGCTTCCATTTCCATATTCCTTGCCTGCAGTCTGAGGTATTCGCCTTGCAGGTCGTCCTTAGGAGCCATCTTCCTGACATACTCATGGATGTTTCATATATTTTCCAGGACTGTGGCCTTAACACTTCCAAGTCCCCAACCTCCTTTATACTAGCGGGTGTACAGTCGCTCAACATTGAACTTTGGATGGAATCCTCCACGTATTGTTTGTAGCTTCCGGGTCCTGATGTCAACGCCTTCCAGTTCGTTCCTTGGCCAGCACATTTTTGCAGGTGGGTATCTGATGACTGGTAGGGTGAATGTGTTGATGGTTCTGATCTTGTTTTTCCCATTCAGCTGGCTTTTTAGGACACGTCTCACTCTTTGGAGGTACTTGGATGTTGCAGCCTTTCTTGTGTCCTCATTGTGGCTTCCATGCACCTGCAGGATGCCCAGGTATTTGTACTGTCCTGTACATCTGGTATGTGGCGTTCAGGTAAGTCAGCTCCTTCAGTCTTGATGAGTTTGCCTCTTTTCACTACCATGGGGCTACACTTTTCCAAATGATATCCTGATGCCTCTGCTGTACACCCTTGTCAGGTGGACTAGTGAGTCAATGTCTCTTTCATTTCTGGCATACAGCATGATATCATCCATGTTCGGGAGGTGGCTGATGGTCACTCCACTCTTGAACATGTATTCAGAGCCACTCTTTCAGATGATCTGGCTGAGGGGGTTCAATTGGGGATAGTGCATCAACCTGGTATACTCCACATCTGATGCTCACGTGCTATGGCTTTAAGATAACTTCTAGTGTTGTCCTCCAATGGCCCATTGAGTTCTTGATGAAGGTCTTTGGTACCTTGTTGACCTTGTTCAGAGACAGGCTTTCTAGGATCCATGTGTGGGGCAATGAGTCGTGTGCTTTCTGGTAATCAATCCAGGCTGTGCTTGGGTTGGTTTGCCTGGCCTAGGAATCTTGCATGACTGCCTTATATACCAGTTGTTGGTGCTTGGAGCCTCTGGTTCCACTACCAATCCCCCTCTGAGCAGGTCTCAGGAATTTACGCACATGTTCCTTCAGCCTGGTGGCTACGATGCCTGATAGGAGCTTCCATGCTGTTGACCGGCAGGTTATAGGCTTGACGGTGTTGCTCCTTTGTGAGGATCCCTCATTATGGGTAATGTCCTTCCTTGAGTTCATCAGTCAGGGTTTGAGCCTGCTTCAAGCAGCTGGTTTATTTTAGTTGCCAGCCATGTATATAATGCTGTTAATTTCTTCAGCCAATAGGCGTAGGTCATGTCAGGCCCTGGTGATGTCCAGTTCTTCATAATTGCTACCCGTTGCTGGACATCTGCTGCTGTGATGGCAACTGGTTCTTCCTCTGGGAGGTTACAGAGGCTTGCTTGTAGTTCTTTCAGCCATTGGGCACTGGTGGTATGTGATGTTCCTTTCTCCCACATACTCTTCTAGTACTCGTCAGTTGCTGTTTTGGTTGGTTCAGGTGCTGGCATGTTGTTGCTGTGGATCTGTGCAAATACTTTCACTGCTCCTTTGGAGAAGAGTGCATTTATCTGCATCCTTAGTTCACCTTTGTAGTTTGGTAACCACAGCTGTTAATTGTGGCTTGGCAGTTACCAGGTCTTCGGCTGTGAACATAACTCTGTACTTCCTTTGTAGCCGAGATGAATCTTTGAGTTTCCCAACTTTCTGCAGTTAGTCGGCTGACCTCTGCCCTATGGTTTTCATCTTAGCTTCTGATCATCGTATCCAGGGTGGGAGGGAGCTATAACACTATTCTCCACTGTAGATTAAGTATATGTGTGCCTTCAGGCTCCTGTACCTCCTCCCTGACGGTAGCAATGAGAAGGTAGCATGTCCTGAGTAATGGGGGTCATTAATGATGGATGCCTCCTTTTTGAAGCATCACTCCGTGAAGATGTCCAGGATTCTGGGGAAGCTATTGCCCATGATGGAGCTGAATGATTTCACCACTTCTTGAAACTTCTTTTGATCCGATGCAGTATCTGCCACCTCCGTAACAGACGGTGATATAACCAATTAGAATGCTGTCAATGGTACATCTGTAGAAATTTGTTAGTGGTTCAGGTGACATATCGCATCTTCTCAAAATACTAATTAAGTGTGCCTGCTATTGTGCCTTCTTTGTAACTGCATCAATATGTGGGGCCCAGGATAGATCCTAGAAATGTTGGCACCCAGGACACTGAAATTGCTCACTGTTTCCACTTGAAAATTGTTTAGTAAGCAACTGACAGATTAGGGAACATTATTTGCATTGTGCTGACCTTGTTGGTTTTAGCGGGATTACAGTCAGGTACTCCTGTTTAAATCTGTGTTTTAAAGGCTGCTACAGCCTGCCTGAGATAACATGACTTTCTCCAATGTGCTGATTTTTTTTTAGAAACATAACTATTGGAAAACTACCTGTACCTGGTGCTGAAAAAAATCTCTTAACATTTGAGTGACATTTCCACTTGGTTCCCATGTGAAGTTCAGGATATTTTGCATGCTTTGCAGCTGCACTAGATCCATTCATCAGTGCACAGTTTAAGAACTTACCTAAACTGTGATCTTGAGAAATGGTTCAATAGAACAATGCATCCACTGACTTTCTCTGGCTCTATGATTGCTCCAAGCAAACTTTTAATACTCTGCTACCTCATATGGCTGTGCATTGAAATAATCTTCCTCGTTAAGGTTGCAGCAGTATATATTCAGTGATTACCTTATTAGGTACCTCCTGTACCTAATAAAGTGGCCAATGAGCAAATGTTTGTGGTTTTCTGCTCAAACACAAGGAAATCTGCAGATGCTGGAAATTCAAGCAACACACACAAAATGCTGGTGGAGTGCAGCAGGCAGGGCAGCATCTATAGGAAGAGGTAGTGTTGACGTTTCGGGCCGAGACCCTTCATCAGGACTAATTGAAAGAAGAGATAGTAAGAGATTTGAAAGTGGGAGGGGGAGGGGGAGATCGGAAATGATAGGAGAAGACAGGAGGGGGAGGGATGGAGCTAAGAGCTAGAAAGTTGATTGGCAAAAGGATACCAGGCTGGAGAAGGGAGAGGGTCATGGGATGGAAGGCCTAGGGAGAAAGGAAGTATCCTTGTAAGCGGAAGAAGTGCTACACATGCACTTACACTTCCTACTTCACCACCACTCAAGGCCCCAGACAGTCCTTTCAGGTGAGGTGACACCTCACCTGTGAGTCGGCTGGGGTGATATACTGCACCTAATGCTCCCGGTGCGGCCTTCTATATATTGGCGAGACCCGACGCAGACTGGGAGACCATTTCGCTGAACACCTACGCTCTGTCCGCCAGAGAAAGCAGGATCTCCCAATGGCCACAAATTTTAATTCTACATCCAATTCCCATTCTGATATGTCCATCCACAGCCTTCTCTACTGTAAAGATGAAGACACACTCAGGTTGGAGGAACAACACCATATATTCCGTCTGGGTAGCCTCCAACCTGATGGCATGAACATTGATTTCCCTAATTTCCATTAATGCCCCTCCTCCCCTTCTTACTTCATTCATTCATTCATTCCCCCTTTCTTTCTCTCTCTTTTTTCTCCCTCTGTACCTCTCACTATATCTTCCTATGATGCTCCACTTCCCCTTTCTTTCTCTCTAGGCCTCCCATCCCATGATCCTCTCTCTTCTCCAGCCTGGTATCCCTTTTGCCTATCACCTGTCCAGCTCTTGGCAACATCCCTCCCCCTCCTGTCTTCTCCTATCATTTCCGATCTCCCCCTCCCCCTCCCACTTTCAAATCTCTTGCTATCTCTTCTTTTAGTTAGTCCTGACGAAGGGTTTCGGCCTGAAGTGTCGACTGTACCTCTTCCTAGAGATGCTGCCTGGCCTGCTGCGTTCCACCAACATTTTGTGTGTGTTGTGTGGTTTTCTGCTGTTTGGCACATCTACTTCAAGGTTTGACGTGTTGTGCTTTCAGAGATGCTCTTCTGATCACCACTGCTGTAAGGTGTGGTTATATGAGTTGTGACACCTTCCTGTCAGTTTGCCATGTCTGGCCATTCTCCGCTGACCTCTCTCATTAACAAGGTATTTTCACCCACAGACCTGCCGCTCACTGGATGATTTTTCTTTGTTCTCTGCAAACTCTAGAGACTGTTATGCGTGAAAATCCCAAAAGGTCAACAGTTTCTGAGACACTCAAACCTACGCAGATTATTCCACGGTCAGGTTCACTTAGATCACATTCCTTCCCCATTCTGAACAACAACTGAACCTCTTGACCATGTCTGCATGCTTTTATGCATTGAGTTGTGCCTCTTGATTGGCTGATTAAATAGCTGCATTAATGAGCTGCTCTACAGGTGTACCTAATAAAGTGGCCACTAAATGTGGATTTACCACACTGACGTCTGGCTTATTGAAATTTCACAGAAGCAGCCATCATCATCAAGGTCATCTACTCCAGGCATTCTCTCTTCTCCTCATTACCACTGGCTGGACGTGAAAAAGCCTTAAAGCATGTTTCACTGATAGATGTACTCCTGACGTATTGGTACTGGTTTCTTATTGTTACATTTTCTTGCACACTGTTCACACAAATCATTACAGAAGTAGAATAAGGTAAAAGAATAAACATGCAGAATAAAGTGTAAAAATTACTGGAAAGTGCCATGCAGGTAAACAATCAAGTGCAAGATCATAAGGAGGCAGATTGTCCAGTCGAGAGTCCATCTTATGGTGCAAGAGACCCATTCAATAGTCTGATAGCCTGGAGGTACATGCTTTCAAACCACTGCAGAGAGAAGTGATGAGTCCATGGAGAGGAGACTGGTTTCTGTGATGTGCTGAGCTGTGTCCACAAGTCTTTGTAATTTCTTGTGCTATTGTGTCGAACAGTTATCAGACTAAGCTGTGACGCACCTGGAATGGATGCTTTCTATCGTGCATCTTTAAAAATTGGTAAGGGCCAACAGGGACATACTAAATTTCCTTAGAAACTGAACATACCAACACGTGTAATGTGCTGTGATGAAACATTTCAAATATATGGCTAACAGAAGCAAATACACTAATTGCTGTGGGTCTGCTATGAATGATGTAGCCCATGTTCTGAAGAACTCCATGCCCACTCGGATTATCCATACATAAGACTATGAGACCATAACACATATGACCACAATTAGCCAATGAGCTAATTAGCTAATGATTCTACTTTTCCATTCTGTCGTAGATGACTTATCCCATTCTTCTGCCTTCTTTCTGTAACTTTTGATTTCCTCACCAATTAAGAACTTATTAACCTCTAATTTAAATATACCCAATGACTTGGCCTCCACAGCTGCCCTTGGCAATTAATTCCACAGTTTCATTGCCCCTATCTAAAGAAATTCCTTCTCATCTCTCTTCTAAAGAGACATCCTTGTATTCAGAGGTTTTGTCCTCTGGTCCTGGACTCCCCACTGTAGAAGATATTCTCTGCACATTCAATCTATCTAGGCCTTTCAATATTCAATAAGTTTCAATGAGATCCCCTCTCATTCTACACGCCTGTGAGCACAGAGCCAAAGCCATCAAACGCTCCTCATTCATCAACCCTTTCATTCCCAAGATCATTTGCATAAGCCATCTCTGGGCCATCTCTAATGCCAGCACATACTTTCTTAGAGAAGGGGACTCAAATTGTTCACAGTTTTCCAAGTGTGGTCCAACCAATGTCTTATAAAGTTTCAGCATTACATCCTTGTTTTTACATTCTACTGCTCTCAAAATAAATGCTAAAGGAGAGAGAAGAAATAACCCCACACAGGGAGGACTCTTTAATTATGCTGGACACTCTACCTTGACAGAGAGAGGTGCAGATGGGTCCATTGAGAAGAGGGTTTATTCAATGTATGACTTACGGTACCGGTTTCACTTCACACCTCCCTGCCATTTTCAACAACAGCAAGTTCAGCTAATCATACAGACAGCAGCTTTCAATATTAACGTTAAGGACTCCCTTCACCCAGGGCATGCTACCTTCTCATTTCAACCATCAAGGAGGAGGTAAAAGACTCCTCAAGGCACACATTCAACATTTTAGAAACAGCATCTTACCCACCATAGATTTCTGAATGGACAATGAACCCATCTTCACTAACATCAAAGTTGCTGGTGAACGCAGCAGGCCAGGCAGCATCTCTAGGAAGAGGTACAGTCGACGTTTCGGGCCGAGACCCTTCGTCAGGACTAACTGAAGGAAGAGTGAGTAAGAGATTTGAGAGGGGGAGGGGGAGATCCAAAATGATAGGAGAAGACAGGAGGGGGAGGGAGGGAGCCAAGAGCTGGACAGGTGATTGGCAAAAGGGATATGACAGGATCATGGGACAGGAGGCCGAGGGAGAAAGAAAAGGGGGGGGGAAGCCCAGAGGATGGGCAAGGGGTATAGTGAGAGGGACAGAGGGAGAAAAGGGAGAGAGAGAAAAAGAATGTGTGTATATAAATAAATAACGGATGGGGTATGAGGGGGAGGTGGGGCATTAGTGGAAGTTTGAGAAGTCAATGTTCATGCCATCAGGTTGGAGGCTACACAGACGGAATATAAGGTGTTGTTCCTCCAACCTGAGTGTGGCTTCATCTCTACAGTAGAGGAGACTGTGGATAGACATTTCAGAATGGGAATGGGATGTGGAGTTAAAATGGACATATCCAACCTGACGGCATGAACATTGACTTCTCAAAGTTCCGCTAATGTCCCACCTCCCCCTCGAACCCCATCCATTATTTGTTTATATACACACATTCTTTCTCTCTCTCTCCTTTTATTCCCTCTGTCCCTCTCACTATACTCCTTGCCCATCCTCTGGGCTTCCCCACCCCCCCTTTTCTTTCTCCCTGAGCCTCCTGTCCCATGATCCTCTCATATCTCTTTTGCCAATCACCTGTCCAGCTCTTGGCTCCATCCCTCCCCCTCATGTCTTCTCCTATCATTTTGGATCTCCTCCTCCCCCTCCTACTTTCAAATCTCTTACTAACTCTTCTTTCAGTTAGTCCTGACGAAGGTTCTCGGCCTGAAACATCGACTGTACCTCTTCCTAGAGATGCTGCCTGGCCTGCTGCGTTCACCAGCAACTTTTATTTGTGTTGCTTGAATTTCCAGCATCTGCAGATTTCCTCGTGTTCCCATCTTCACTACATCTCTATTTTGTTTTGGGCTTTTTCACTGTTTATTTTATATTTATTTATTTATGTATGTGTTTATATCTTATTGTCATTTGTAGTTTATTATTATGTATTGCATTATACTGCTGCCACAAAATAAAATATTTCATGACATGTGTCAGTGATATTAAACCTGGATCTGAGTCTGATTTTGATTCTCTATTTCTCCCAACTTCCAGTCCAACATTTACATAGAAACATAGAAACATAGAAAATAGGTGCAGGAGTAGGCCATTTGGCCCTTCGAGCCTGCACCGCCATTTATTATGATCATGGCTGATCATCCAACTCAGAACCCCACCCTAGCCTTCCCTCCATACCCCCTGACCACCGTAGCCACAAGGGCCATATCTAACTCCCTCTTAAATATAGCCAATGAACTGGCCTCAACTGTTTCCTGTGGCAGAGAATTCCATAGATTCACCACTCTCTGTGTGAAGAAGTTTTTCCTAATCTCGGTCCTAAAAGGCTTCCCCTCTATCCTCAAACTGTGGCCCCTCGTTCTGGACTTCCCCAACATCGGGAACAATCTTCCTGCATCTAGCCTGTCCAATCCCTTTAGGATTTTATACGTTTCAATCAGATCCTCCCTCAATCTTCTAAATTCCAACGAGTACAAGCCCAGTTCATCCAGTCTTTCTTCATATGAAAGTCCTGCCATCCCAGGAATCAATCTGGTGAACCTTCTTTGTACTCCCTCTATTGCAAGGATGTCTTTCCTCAGATTAGGGGACCAAAACTGCACACAATACTCCAGGTGTGGTCTCACCCAGACCTTGTACAACTGCAGTAGTACCTCCCTGCTCCTGTACTCGAATCCTCTCGCTATAAATGCCAGCATACCATTCGCCTTTTTCACCGCCTGCTGTACCTGCATGCCCACTTTCAATGACTGGTGTATAATGACACCCAGGTCTCGTTGCACCTCCCCTTTTCCTAATCGGCTACCATTCAGATAATAATCTGTTTTCCTATTTTTGCCACCAAAGTGGATAACTTCACATTTATCCACATTAAATTGCATCTGCCATGAATTTGCCCACTCACCCAACCTATCCAAGTCACCCTGCATCCTCTTAGCATCCTCCTCACAGCTAACACTGCCACCCAGCTTCGTGTCATCCACAAACTTGGAGGTGCTGCATTCAATTCCCTCATCCAAATCATTAATATATATTGTATACAACTGGGGTCCCAGCACTGAGCCTTGCGGTACCCCATATAACAGGAATTCTGCAGATGCTGGAAATTCAAGCAACATACATCAAAGTTGCTGGTGAATGCAGCAGGCCAAGCAGCATCTATAGGAAGAGGCGCAGTCGACGTTTCAGGCCGAGACGCTTCGTCAGGACCCACTAGTACCCCACTAGTCACCGCCTGCCATTCTGAAACGGTCCCGTTTATTCCCACTCTTTGCTTCCTGTCTGCTAACCAATTCTCCACCCACACCAATACCTTACCCCCAATACCGTGTGCTTTAAGTTTGCACACTAATCTCCTGTGTGGGACCTTGTCAAAAGCCTTTTGAAAATCCAAATATACCACATCCACTAGCTCTCCCCTATCCACTCCACTAGTTACATCCTCAAAAAATTCTATGAGATTCGTCAGACATAATTTTCCTTTCACAAATCCATGCTGACTTTGTCCGATGATTTCACCGCTTTCCAAATGTGCTGTTATCACATCCTTGATAACTGACTCCAGCAGTTTCCCCACCACCGACGTTGGGCTAATTGGTCTATAATTCCCCGGTTTCTCTCTCCCTCCTTTTTTAAAAAGTGGGGTTACATTAGCCACCCTCCAATCCTCAGGAACTAGTCCAGAATCTAACGAGTTTTGAAAAATTATCACTAATGCATCCACTATTTCTTGGGCTACTTCCTTAAGCACTCTAGGATGCAGACCATCTGGCCCTGGGGATTTATCTGCCTTCAATCCCTTCAATTTACCTAACACCACTTCCCTACTAACATGTATTTCGTTCAGTTCCTCCATCTCACTGGACCCTCTGTCCCCTCCTATTTCTGGAAGATTATTTATGTCCTCCTTAGTGAAGACAGAACCAAAGTAGTTATTCAATTGGTCTGCCATGTCCTTGCTCCCCATAATCAATTCACCTGTTTCTGTCGGCTGGGGACCTACATTTGTCTTTACCAGTCTTTTCCTTTTTACATATCTATAAAAGCTTTTACAGTCCGTTTTTATGTTCCCTGCCAGTTTTCTCTCATAATCTTTTTTTCCCTTTCCTAATTAAGCCCTTTGTCCTCCTCTGCTGAACTCTGAATTACTCCCTGTCCTCAGGTGAGCCACTTTCTCTGGCTAATTTGTAAGCTTCTTCTTTGGAATTGATACTATCCCTAATTTCTCTTGTCAGCCACGGGTGCACTACCTTCCTTGATTTATTCTTTTGCCAAATTGGGATGAACAATTGTTGTAGTTCATCCATGCAACCTTTAAATGCTTGCCATTGCATATCCACCGTCAATCCTTTAAGTGTCATTTGCCAGTCTATCTTAGCTAATTCACATCTCATACCTTCTGCCTTCATGGCTGAAGGACACCAAGCGTGTTTTGATTTATGCCTACCTTCAAATAATAGATTGAGTCTGTTAATTAGTGCACATGCAAACATCGATATGCTGTTGGAATTAGGAAGTGTTGCGTGTGTCAGGATAAAGCTCCCTTTAGGAACTGAGTACACTGTGTAGTGTGGCTTTGATTCATTCTTATACCAGATACTGGTGTTCCAGCTGAGTGTTACTGCCTTCAATAAAGGGTCTTCAGTTCGTAGCTCTATCGCTGTCAAGTTGTATTTGTTTGCAGTAGCACAAAGAAAACCCACAAACACTGTAGGGAGACTTTCAAATCCAACCCTATTCCTACTGCAATCTGTCACTTTCTAACATGCACTCATGTCGCATAGCATGCTGTGTGCTGGGGTTAAATCCCTTGGCTGCTATCCAGTTCTGATTTCAGTTGAGGTCAATTAAACAATTTCAGGCATGAATTCTGACTTACATAATTGAGATAAAATCTAGAAGCCATCATGGAAGTTTTGGAAGAGTGAAGAAGGGGCATGCTGCTCAATCCCTGGAGCTGGTTCTTTCTTCCCAAGTTATCCTGGCTTATCTGTATCTAAACTCCAATTATCGCACACAGTTACGAATTCTTGGTCAGCAAAAATCTATTCATGTATATTTACACTCACTTACTTTTACAGTACTCAGTCCTGATGAAGGCCCAAAACGTCAACAGTTTACTCTTTTCCATAGATGCTGCCTGGCTTGCTGATTTCCTCCAGCATTCAGCGAGTGTTACTCAGTTACTGCACTGATATTCAGGGCAGCGATGAAGGTCCTCCATCTCTGTCTGTCCATACTGTTGTACACAAATATAAAAGGATTCTTTATTGCTGCTTGCTTAACATGTTTTTTTTACCAGTCAGTTTGTTAGCCCTGAGCTGAACCTCCAAATCTGGAAGACCGCTGGACCACTCTTAGTCTGGCCTCTACCCTTTGATCTATTTGGCATGCACAACCCTACCAAGACACAAAGCACAAGACCCTGACTCCAGCCAACATAGAACAGCTCTCCAGGCCATTGAGGTCGCAAGTCTCCGAACCTGACGACAAGGTCGTGGTCCTCTTGGGGGATGCTTACCTCCTGTCCCTAATTAAGTGATGGCTGATACATGTTTGTGGCCAGCTGCTGCTGTGGCCCATCCATTTTGTGCATTCAGAGGTGCTCTTCTATTGTGGTAACATGTGGATATCTGAGTTACAGTTCTTTCCTGTCAGCTTGAATGAGTCTGGCCATTCTCCTCTGACCCCTGTCATTAATGAATTGTTTTCACCCACAGGACTGCTGCTAATAAAGTGGTCACTGAGTGCGTTAATATGAACGTGAGTAAACTGTGTCTGACTTGTGACACTGAAGTTGCTACAATAAAGGAGAGAACACATGTTCTGAAGCCTCCTAGAATTATTGTGTACCACTTGAAGATTAAAAATGAGCTTTATATTTGTCACATGTATATTGAAACATACAGTCAAATCAAATCATCGATGATTGTGCTGGGCAGCCCACAAGTCTTGCCATACTTCCAGAGTCAACACACATGCTGGACACTAAGGTGCCTTACCACCACCACCAGAACTGAAGGATGTCCCTTTAGAGCAGAGATAAGGAGAAATTTATTGAGCCAGAGGGTGCTAAATCTGTGGAATTCCTCATCACAGATGGCTGTGGAGGCAAAGTCTTTGGGTATATTGAAACTAGAGTTTGATAGGTGGTTGATTTGTAAAGACGCCAAAGGTCATAGGGAGAAGACAGGACAATGGGGCTGAAGAATGCAAAATAATGTAGCTGCATTTGAAGCTTATCTAATGCTGTTATGAGAGCATGAAAGGCAACTGCTTCACTATTGGAGACTGGACATAAGATGCAGAGTGAGGCTTACCTATCTCATCATAGACAAAGGTATTGTAGACACACAGTGGCCACTTTATTATGTACACCTGTACACTTTCTCATTAATGCAAATATATAATAAGACAATCATGTGGCATCAAAAAATGTGATTTAATGTTTTTGACCATGGAATGATTGTTGGAGCCAGACAGGGTGTTTTGAGGGTGCTGATCTCCTGGGGCTTTCACACACAACAGTCTCTGGAGTTTACTGAGAATGATGGAGAAATAAAAAGACAGCCGGTGGGTGGCAGCTCTGTGTGTGAAAATGCCATGTTAAAGTGAGAGGTCAGAGGAGAAGAGTAGTCAGAGTGGTTCAAGCTGACAGGAAGGCAACAATAACTCAAATAAACATGCGTTACAACAGTGGTATACAGAAAAACAGCTCTGACAGACAACACATCAAACTTTGAAGTGGACGAGTACAGCAGGAGAAGACTACCACCATACACTCAGTGGCCACTCTATCAGGTCCAGGATCTTGGCCAATGAGTGATGTTGCTTAATCAATGTCAAATGCCCTAATGTGTACAGAAGTGGTAGAATATGGGGGTAATTGATACGGAATGTGTAGAGAATAAGACCATAAGATGTTCTAATGTATAAAGAATACATAACCTTGTAATTTTATGCAAAATTATTACAATAAAATGGCACTACACAAGGCGTGATGTTAATAAGTATATTATTGTCAGCGAGACTCAATGGACAAAGGGCTTGTCCATGTGCTATGTAACACTTATCTGGGAGATGTACATGGGAAATTCAAATTTGGACCTCATTGTGTGATGGAGGGTGGCCATGGAGAGAGTGCACTGAGAGCAGATCTCAGTTTAGGAGGTGTGAGGGCAATGAGTCATGGAGAGAGCCTACACTGAGATCTTGGAAAGCCTTGGGTGCAGTTTCTACAGTGGATTGGATGACTGCTTTCTCTGCTTCCTGTGCATCTTTGGCTGGCCCGTGTCCCTGCTGTCCAATTATGTAGCGAACAGGTGCAACAAACACACACCAGAGGAAGTAAACATCTCGTTGGCTCCAATGAGTCTGAACTTTTTCCTGAGATGTTCAATTAACTCTCAGGCAGCCCCAAGAAGCAAAGGGCAATTTCAAAAGAATTGAGAATTAAATCATTACGATCATGTGTGCATCATGGCTGACTGGGAGGTGATCACTAATAAATAGCTTACACAAAGCAATCAAATGAATGATTGCATTTTAAAAACCTCATCTAATTTCAAATCACTACAGAGGATTGGCCTTCTTTAAAATCTTTCAATCCCTATTTCTTACCATCACATCTGTAAATCTCCGATTCTGCCCTCTTGAACATGCCCATATTTAACCATTCTACCTTGAGTGGTCTAGCTACTAAACTTTGGAGAGGGTCCAGAAGAGGTTCACAAGAATGATCACAAGAACAAAAGAGTTAACTTACGACTCAGGGCTTGTACTCACTGCAGTTTAGAAGAAGGGGGGAAGGGATCTAACGAATATAGAAAGGCCTAGATAGAGTGGATGTGGAGAATGTTTTGTATTTTGGGGGAGTCTAGGACCAGAGGGCACAATCTCAGAATGCAAGGACATCCTTTAGAATAGAGGTGAGGATGAATTTCTTTAGCCAGAGGGTGGTGAACGTGAGTGAAGCTGTGGAATTCATTGCCATAGATGGCAGTAAAGGCCAAGTCATTGGGTATATTTAGAATGGCACCATGACATAAATCAACCATGATGGATCGGTGGAGCTGACTTGGTATGACAAATGGTCCAGTTCTGTTCCTGCATCTTATGGTCCTATGGAATCCATTTTCTAATTCTTGCTGCCTCCCTCCCCAGCTTGAGCTTCAAAATGATCCTTGCAGACAGCTGCTTTGACCCCTATCCTAATAGCTCCTATTGAGGCCCCTCATCAGGTTCCATTTGATAACACTGGAAAACAAAAATTATGCTTTCTGAATACTTTTGGGTGTGTATTATGGATTTTGGGCTGCTAATCATGAAAATCCCCATGAAGTTTCCTTACCGTGCACCATGTTTTTGTAATTGCCTATATTTTTTATTTTAATTCATCATTCATGGCAATTAAAATGCTGCCCACAGTGTAAGCTGAAACTGTAATGTGCAACATGTCACTAAAGATTCATTTTCTGCTTTCCCATTTAGACTTCTTCCCTGCAAATCCTGGCTCTGCCAGTGACGAGCCTGGTGAAAGTTTTCACCAGGACGTTGCAGTCATGGAGAAATGGTATCTAGGCTATTGGGATCCATCAATGCTGGCTGATTATTGTTGAGCACTTACGTGAGAAGGCAGACACTGAATACAAATGGAAATCACCAGCAAAACATTTTAGCTTAGTTGAACTATTGCAAAGTGTCAGCACTGTTATGCAATTAAATGCATTATATTCAATTAAAAGTTAATTTCTTGTTTCTCCAAATTCCTATTCAGCCAAGTAGTCTGAAATTATATTTGTGTTCAGCTTCAAGTGGTCTATCATAAATAGAGGAAGCAACTGGTGTAACCTTCCCTTGAAGTGAGTTTAGATGTTTTTTGCTTGGTTAATGATACCACAATTCAGAATTCAAGTTGATTATCCAAGTGTGCACACCATTTTCGATCATTTCCCTGCAAATCTTGGCTCTGTCAGTGACAAACCTGATGAAAGGTTTCACCAGGACATTGCAATCATGGAGAAATGGTATCAAGGCAAATGGAAACAATCAAAACAAAGAAACACCGCAGACAACAGAGACTGCCAAAACACCCAATGTACAAAAGAGGACAAATTGTGCAAATAGTAAAAAATACAAACAGATAATACACAGAGCACGAGTTCACAGTCATAGTCATACTTTATTGATCCCGGGGGAAATTGGTTTTTGTTACAGTCGCACCATAAATAATAAATAGTAATAGAACCATAAATAATTAAATAGTAATACGTAAATTATGCCAGGAAATTATGAAATAAGTCCAGGACCAGCCTATTCGCTCAGGATGTCTGACCCTTCAAGGAAGGAGTTGTAAAGTTTGACGGCCACAGGCAGGAATGACTTCCTATGACGCTCTGTGTTGCATCTCGGTGGAATGAGTCTCTGGCTGAATGTACTCCTGTGCCCACCAGTACATTATGTAGTGGATGGGAGACATTGACCAAGATGGCATGCAACTTAGACAGCATCCTCTTTTCAGACACCACCGTCAGAGAGTCCAGTTCCATCCCCACAACATCACTGGCCTTACGAATGAGTTTGTTGATTCTGTTGGTGTCTGCTACCCTCAGCCTGCTGCCCCAGCACACAACAGCAAACATGATAGCACTGGCCACCACAGACTCGTAAAACATTCTCAGCATCGTCCGGCAGATGTTAAAGGACCTCAGTCTCCTCAGGAAATAGAGACGGCTCTGACCCTTCTTGTAGACAGCCTGTGTTCTTTGACCAGTCCAGTTTATTGTCAATTCGTATCCCCAGGTATTTGTAATCCTCCACCATGTCCACACTGACCCCCTGGATGGAAACAGGGGTCACCGGTACCTTAGCTCTCCTCAAGTCTACCACCAGCTCCTTAGTCTTTTTCACATTAAGCTGCAGATAATTTTGCTCACACCATGTGACAAAGTTTCCTACCGTAGCCCTGTACTCAGCCTCATCTCCCTTGCTGATGCATCCAACTATGGCAGAGTCATCCGAAAACTTCTGAAGATGACAAGACTCTGTGCAGTAGTTGAAGTCCGATGTGTAAACGGTGAAGAGAAAGGGAGACAAGACAGTCCCCTGTGGAGCCCCAGTGCTGCTGATCACTCTGTCGGACACACAGTGTTGCAAGCACACGTACTGTGGTCTGCCAGTCAGGTGATCAAGGACCCATGAAGAATCAGTTCAGTGCTGAGGCAAGAGCACAAGGTCCAGGAGCACCATGGCTGCAGGGCAACTACTCCTGAACCTGGTGGCTGGGGACCCAAAACTCCTGTATCTCCCATCCAATGATAGTAGCGAGAAGAGAAGGAGACAGTTCAAACACAGGCAGACAGCGCTGAACACTTGTTCCTTATCCGCTCCTGGGCCTCTATGATTTTAACCTGTTAATTGCCAAGGTGGATTGGAGCCGAGCTTGGGTTCCTTTTCTGTTCTCAGGCCTTGACATGGCAGCTGCCACAGCGATGACCATCCGGGTGACAGCCACTCCAGCATCCTTCAGGTCTCACATTCACCGAATCCCTCAGGAAATTGTATATTGGTTGTTTGTTTACACAGTTCAAAAGTACATTTCTTAAAAGGAAATTACAGGCTATGGATTGCAGTGATTGTAGCTCAGAAGAAGTATAGGAAGTATATCTGGTAGAGAATCTTATAGTTGTGTGAGGTGCCTGCAAATCATCACCGTGTGTTGCCAGAGCCATCTTGGAACTTGCTGCTTCCTATATGCTAAATTAAATCAACTCTGAATGAATTTCATAATCTACCAATTCATTTTCAAGGACTCTACAACATGTTCTCAGTGTTATTATTTATTTAATTATTTGCTATTTATGTTACTTGCACAGTTTGTCCTCTTTTGCACTTTGTTTCTGTGTGTGTATGTGTGTGTGTGTAGTTTTTCATTGATTCTATTGTATTTCTTTGTTCTACTGTGAATGCCTGCAAGAAAATTGATCTCAGGGTAGTATATGCTGATATACTGATAGACAGATAGATAGATAGATATACTTTATTAATCCCGAGGAAAACTTGGTTTCGTTACAGCCGCACCCACCAAGAATAGAGCGTAAATATAGCAATACAAAAAACCCCAACAATCAAACAACAAAATGCAAACTATGCCAGATGGAAAATAAGTCCAGGACCAGTCTATTGGCTCAGGGTGTCTGACCCTCCACTCGATGGCCACAGGCAAGAACGACCTCCTGTGCTGCCAAGTGTTGTATCACAGAGGAATGTGGCCGAAGTCCAACAGTAAAAGGTTCAATATCCAGTCTGCAAACATGTTCCTCGATCGTAATATACCCCAGATTTCACCATCCGTTGTTAGCCAGAACAGTAAGCACCCAATTCCTTTACGCTTACCGCTCTCAGTGCACTTCCGGTCAGCCGGAACGGTATTACCCACCGAACTCCTCTTCTCCAAAAGTCTCCGTTGTCTCAACCCGGTCCCCTTTCCTCGGCTTTGTGATCCCCCTCTGTGTGTTTTCCTCCGGATTTCAGCAGGGGTGTCTGCCGCTCTGTTCACTAAGCCGGCCGGTCTTTGCTGGTCCGTGGAATACACAATGCGACCTTGCTTCTGTCCCGCATGTCGGGATGTAACCATTTCCAGCGCTAAAGAAAACCCAAATAAAACTCTCTCTACCAGCATGTTAGAGAGGGTGCAGCTTCGACGTGTTACCGTGAGAAAAAAATACAAAAAATAACGTAAATTAAAAAGTAAGAAGAAGAAAGTAAAAGAATAGATCGGAACGGCGGTACCGGGCTGCATGCGCGCTATGAACTATGCACTATTGTCAAAGTATATGTACTTTGACAATAAATTTACTTTGAACTTTGAAATTCACAAAATCTTTTATGGCAAAGTTTCATTGCAAATTCCCAACGAACCATACACCGCCTTAACTGTGAACCATTCATGATATTGAATAAGTTTGGAGTTTTCTTGCCTTTGAATGAAATTGAGAGTTCAAGCCCCATGTAAGAACGTAAATATATTGGACCAGAAAACTTATAAGCCAGGATCGTGATTCCTAGTTTCAGTGTTACTAACATGTAAATTTCCAGAATGAATGGAGGAGTATTTGTAGGAAGCTACTGTAACTCCTGTGGAGACACTTTAATCGTCAATCTACTCCATGTGACTGGAAACTCTGAATCGCATTGGCAGATAGTTGATCATCTAATTTGCTCCAAATCAAAAACACAAGAGATTCTGTAGATGCTAAGAGTCCAGATCAATGCACACACAATGCTGTAGGTAATCAGCTGGTCAGGCAGCATCTGTGGAGAGGAATAAGCAGTTGATATTTTGTGTTGAGACCCGTCATCAGGACTCCTGTCCTTTACCCCTTCCATATCCCCCCTTCCCCAACCCCCACCTTCCCCTTCACCTGTATTCACCGTCACCTGCTAGCTTGTACTCCTTCCCTTCCCTTGCCTTCTTATTCTGGCTGCTTTCCCCTTCCTCTCCCTTCTTGATGTAGGTCTTGGCCTGAAATATGTATACCCCTCCACAGGTGCTGCCTGACCTGCTGAATTACTCAGCATTTTGTGTGAGTTACTCCAAATCAATGTGTCCTGAAAAAATCCCTTAGATTTACAGTGACATAGGCAGCAGCTGTGGAGGATAATGGACAGTCAACACTTTGCATTGGGACCCTTCATGTGGACTGACGGCCAGAGGGGAGGTAGCCAGTCTGAAGAGATGGAGGCAAGGGGCAGAGCTCATGCCGGCAGAGGATAGGTGGATCCAGATGAGGATTGGTGATAGGCAGATGGAGGATTGGAGAGTGGAAGTAGCACAGGGCTGGGAGGTGGAGGACCAATAGGCATCCAGTCAGAATGCTTTCGGTGATACATCAATAAAAACTGGTAAGAATCAACAGGGACATGCCAAATTTCTCTGTATCACAATCAGGTTTATTATATACACAAGGAAGTCTGCAGATGCTGAGCAACATACACAGATTGTTAAAAAAAAACTTAGCAGGTCAGGCAGCATCTTTGGAAATGAGTAAATAGTTGATGTTTCAGGCCAAGACCCTTCATCAGGACTGGAAAGGATGAGGGGAATTCAGCAGGAAAAAGAGGTGTGGGGGAACGAAAGTAGGATTTCTAAAGGTGATAGGTGAAGCCAGGTGGGTAGGAAAGATAGTTGGCTAGAGAAGAAAAAGTCTGATAGGAGAGGAGAGTGGGCCATAGGAGAAAGGGAAGGAGGTGGGGACCAAGGCAGATGAGAAGAGGTAGGAGACCAAAGTGGGGAATGGTTCTTTTGTGTGGAATTTATTGTTTTGCAGCAGCAGTACAGTGCAATACATAAAAAATTACAATAAGATAGATAGATAATTAGTGCAAAAAGAGAGCAAAATATTACAGTAGTGTTCATGGGTCAGAAATCTGATGGTTGGGGGAAGAAGCTATGCTTAAAGTGTTGAGAATACAGATGACAGAAATCTATGCTAAAAAAGAACAGACATTCCCGAAACATCAATTAAAATAAAACTTTGAAAGGGCGCTAAAGTCACATAGCTTTTAAAGTGAAGGGTGAATGGGGCCGGTCTCCAAGTGGCATCTTTGATGATAGAAGGCTGAGAGGACAGACAGATAGATCCCTGGGCTCTCAGTTACAGAACACTGCTCACTGGTAGCTCCACAAGAGGAGCGAGAGGTCAGACATGCCTGCCTCAGCACAGTGTGATCAAGTCTCTGGAGTGGGACTTGAGCGGACAATTTTCTGACTCAGAGACAAGAGAATAATCAGCTGAGGCACAGCTGATTTAAAGTTGCAATTTATTTTGATATACATCGCTCTTAAAATTAAGCACCATCTGTCTCGCACTGTTGGATCTCCCAGCTGTTGCCATTTCACTGGACGCTGTGTCTGTTTTTCTACTTGTTCAATTTCCCACATGCTCTACATATGAATTCTGCATCCACATTTCTGATTTGTCAGACGGAGCCCCTGAGTTACCTGAAGAGGCTTAGTTGTCAAATCAGGCTTTCGTATTTTGCGGGGACTTGGGTTTCCTTGATTTCTGTGTGGATTTGAAGCAGGATTACTCGTTCAAGTCACAAACAGGAGAAAATCTACAGATGCTGGAAATCCGAGCAACACACATAAGAAGCTGGAGGAACTCAGCGGGCCAGGCAGCATCTATCGAAAAGATTACAGTTGATGTTTTGGGCCAAAACCCTTTGGCAGGACTGGAGAAAAAAAGCTGATGAGTAGATTTAAAAGGTGGAGGGAGGAAGAGAGAAACACCAGGTGATAGGTGAAACCTAGAGGGGGAGGGATGAAGTAAAGAGCTGGGAAGTTGATTGCTAAAAGAGACCGAAGACCATGGAAGAAAAAAAAGGGGAAGTAGCACCAGAGGGAGATGATGGGCGGGCAAGGAGTTAAGTTGATAGAGGGAAAAAGGGATGGGAAATGGTGAAGGAGAGGGGGTGTGTTACCAGAAGTCTAAGAAATCGATGTTCATGCCATCAGGTTGGAGGCTACCCAAATGGAATATAAGGTGTTGTTCCTCCAACCTAAATGTGGCCTCATCACGACAGTGGAAGAGGCCGTGGATGGACATGTTGGAATGTGAGTGAGAAATGGAATTAAAATGGGTAGCTACTGGAAGATCCTGCTTCTTCTGGCGGTCTCCCAGTCTACATCGAGTCTCAGTGATATTCAGGAGGCCACACTGGGAACACCAGACACAGTACAGGACCCCATCAGCCCCACCTGGAAGGACTTTTGGGGCCCTGAATTGTAGTGAGGGAGGAGGTGTAGGGGCAGGTGTAGCACTTGTTCAACTTGCAAGGATAAGTGCCAGGAGAGAGATCAGTGGGGAGGGATGAGTAGGCATTAGAGTTCCATAGGGAGCGATCCCTGCAGAAAGCAGAAAACGAGGGGGGCAGGGGAAGATGTGCTTTCTGGTGGAATCCCATTGGAGGTGGCAGTGCTGATGTAACTACTAACGGCACTTAGTCTGTGGCTAATAGCAAGTCCTCAGCTTATGGTGTTATTTAGTCTCCAGGACTGATAAAGCAATTTCATGGAAATTAGGCTGTCAAACACACAAAAACACCCACTCATTATTCCATGCATTTTAAATAAAGAAACTATTATCAGCTTGTGCTTGTTGGTTAGCAGACTGCAGACAGACTACAGATTGTTCCGGAATGCCAGTAATTGTACCTTCATGTACAGACCATCCCCAAGTTGCAAGTTCTGATTTCACCGACATCCATGAGTCAACTCCATAAGTCCGAAAATGCAAAAGTTCACTTGGTATGTCAGTCGTACTTACAGAGTCATAGAGTAATAAAACCTTGATTCAGGCCCTTTGTCTCAACTGGTCCATGCAGACATAGAAAATAGGTGCAGGAGTAGGCCATTTGGCCCTTCGAGTCTGCACCGCCATTCAGTATGATCATGGCTGATCATCCAACTCAGAACCTTGTACCAGCCTTCCCTCCATACCCCCGATCCCTTTAGCTACAAGGGCCATATCTAACTCCCTCTTAAATATAGCCAATGAACTGGCCTCAGCTGTTTCTTGTGGCAGAGAATTCCACAGATTCACCACTCTCTGTGTGAAGAAGTTTTTCCTAATCTCGGTCCTAAAAGGCTTCCCCTTTATCCTCAAACTGTGACCCCTTGTTCTGGACTTCCCCAACATCGGAAACAATCTTCCTGCATCTAGCCTGTCCAATCCCTTTGGGATTTTATATGTTTCAATAAGATCCTCCCTCAATCTTCTAAATTCCAACGAGTATAAGCCTAGTCGATCCAGTCTTTCATCATATGAAAGTCCTGCCATCCCAGGAATCAATCTGGTGAATCTTCTTTGTACTCCCTCTATGGCAAGAATGTCTTTCCTCAGATTAGGGGACCAAAACTGCACACAATACTCCAGGTGTGGTCTCACCAAGACCTTGTACAACTGCAGTAGCACCTCCCTGCTCCCGCATTCGAATCTTCTTGCTATGAATGCCAGCCTACCATTCGCCTTTTTCACCGCCTGCTGTACCTGCATGCCCACTTTCAATGACTGGTGTATAATGACACCCAGGTCTCGTTGCACCTCCCCTCTTCCTAATCGGCCACCATTCAGATAATAATCTGTTTTCCTGTTTTTGCCACCAAAGTGGATAACTTCACATTTATCCACATTAAATTACATCTGCCATGAATTTGTCCACTCACCTAACCTATCCAAGTCACCCTGCATCCTCCTCACAGCTAACACTGCCACCCAGCTTCGTGTCATCCGCAAACTTGGAGATGCTGCATTTAATTCCCTCATCCAAGTCATTAATATATATTGTAAACAACTGGGGTCCCAGCACTGAGCCTTGCGGTACCCCACTAGTCACTGCCTGCCATTCTGAAAAGGTCCCGTTTATTCCCACTCTTTGCTTCCTGTCTGCCAACCAATTCTCCATCCACATCAATACCTTACCCCCAATACCATGTGCTTTAATTTTGCTCACTAATCTCCTGTGTGATATATCATCCTCCCCACTAGTTTTTATTACCGCCCATTAAGCCACTGGCATTTAGAGGAACAGTGAAGATCCTCCATCTCTGACAGTATTCAACGCTTCCTTCATCATGTCAGAGGCTTCCTCTTGGTTTTCACTACTGTCAGTCATGCAAGTCCTGGGTGGAAAGTCAGGTATACCGTCACACTCAGATGTATAAAGATCCTTCATTGCTACTTCCGTAACAATTTTGTTTTTGCCAGTCAGGGTTGTCAGCCCTAAGCTGAACCCCAAACCTGGAGCACCAGGGAACCACTCTTCGTCTGGCCTCTACCTTTTGATTGGTTTGGCATGGGTGACCCTACCAAGAGCCAAAGCATAAAGTCCTGACTTCCGCTAGCATAACTCTCTGGATCATTGATGCACGCAAGCCTCCAAGCCATGACAAGATTGTGGTCCTCTAGAGGATTATACTTCTCTATTCTACTAGTTCTAGTTGTCTGTATTTGGCCTATAATGCTCTAAGTCCCTCCCCTCAAAATTTCTATCCAAATGGTTATTGAATGTTGCAATTGTACCTACCTCAACCATTTTTTTCCTAGCAGCTCATTCCAGGTGCTCGCTGCCCCTCTGTGTAAAGACGTTCCCTCTCAGGTCTCCTTTAAATCTTTCTCCTCTTACCTAGTATGGATGTCCTCTGGTTTTGGACTCCCCAGCCCTGTGGAAAAGACTATGACTGACCATTCCAAAGACATACAGGTTAATATATTAATTGGTCACATGTGTGGCACAAGGTCATTGGGCTAGAAGGGCCTGTTACCGTACTGTATCTCTAAAGTGAACTATGAGATCCCCCTTCGTTCACGCTGACTGGGTATTCCCTTATTCATAGAATAAACATTCAACTGGACTTACAGAGAAATCAGTTTAGGGACAGTTCTCAGGAATGATTATGTTACCCAATGACTGCATGTATGCTTTGTTGACATGTAGTAAAGTAAGTAGAACATAGAAAACCTACAGCACAATACAGGCCCTTCGGCCCACAAAGCTGTGTCAAACATCTCCTTACCTGAGAAATTACCTAGGGTTACCCATAGCCCTCTATTTTTCTGAGCTCTATATACCTGTCCAGGAGCCTCTTAAAAGATCCTATCGTATCTGCCTGCACCACGACAGCAAAATGTAATCAAGCCAGGTAGTCCCACAGCAAAATATAATGATACCAAGCAAGGGATATACGTTGGGCAAGGCATTGTGAATATAAGGACCCTTGTTGGTCAAAGTCAATCATGGACATTGCATCCTAGCCAGTGACATGCAAGTCACTGTAGTACGATATGGGGAACAAGCTGTTGCCCAGGTAATAGGCTCTGCCTCTCCACACATCTGCTGACTCCAAAGGTTTGGCAGAGACTAATGCAGTTTGGCACCAGTCAGTAATGAATTCAACATAGGGCTGCCTCAGGGACTCCAGCTCTGGATTTTTTCTGTGTGGTTTATTCCCAAGCCCTTTCCCATGAGTGGGTATGGTACAAGGCAGCAAAGGTTTGAGATCAGAGTCTTCCTTCTCCAAGATGAGCTGCCAGCCGTGGCTGACGAGCCTCATCTGCCCAAAGCAACTGGCTTTAAGGCACCAGTGACCCACCTTTGCCCTTTCTCCTGTAGTAAAAAGGTTCTGCTGGGCTTAGTAGCTAAACTACATGTGAAGGCCAGGAGCTGGACTTGGTTGTCAGAGGCTGTTTGAGACACACGCTACTGGGAGCATTTAATAGGTAGTGGGAGCTTATCCCTACTACCACCCCTGGCTATAACAACCTCGTGAATGACTCTGAGAGTAACATTCAATCATCTGGTGATGCATAGAAGACCAAAGAACTGCACCACTGATGTTGTAGCAGTTCCTCTGCAGTGCACTGGAGATTTTTGAGGTCAAGCCTTTTGAGCAAAGCTTATGACTTGACTTTCTGATTCAGAAAAGAGTCAGCAACACAGCCTTGGCTGGCACTGGCAGCTAGTGTGAAAATTAATCAGCATGACGTTGATACAGGCAACACGGGGGATGCAATCACAGGGGACTTCAATAGATGAGTGTTTGAACTTGTATTACCTATGAACCATTTTACTCACTAGATTTAATATATATTGCAAAGGGAGAATGAGAGATGGTTTCAGAGATTATAAGAATGAATATAATCAGGCAGGATTGAATTCGTTCTCTTTCCAACAGCTGTGAGAGGACGGGAGACCTGGTGTGTATGTGTGTGTACGTGTGCACGCTTGTGTGTGTATGCAAGTTTGTGCAGGTGTTCGTGTGTCTGTGTGTTGTGTGTAAGTTTGTGTGCACGTGTATGCCTGTACAAGTGTGTGTGTGTCTATGTATGTGAATGATTGTGCGTGTGTGTGTGTGTGTGAGTGTGTGTGTGCAAATGTGATTGTGTGTATTGCATTTGTGTGTGTGTGCATGTGAAATTGTGTGTACAGTATATGGGTGTGTACGTGTGTGTGCATCTATTGTGAGGAATGATGGCCATTGAGAGCAATTACTGAATTTGTGCAGCGTAAGGACAGCATGGATTGCCACTCACTAGGGTACTATATGTCTCAGCATTGCACATTGAGGAAGCCTGTGTCATTGAATACATTGGTTCCTCTCATAGAAACATGAAAATATGCTGTCACACTTGGTTTCGAAGGTTGTTATAGTCAGGGGTGTAGGTGGGGAGAAGCTGCCACTACCTATTAAATGCTCCCAGTGGTGTGCATCTCAAATAGCCTCTAACAATGAGGTGCAGCTCCTGGACTTCACGTGTGGCTTAGCTCCTAAGCCCAGTGGAACAGTTGTTACTGACAGGAGAAGGAGTAAAGGAGGGTTACCGACACCTTTAAACCAGTCACTCTGGATGGGACTCCTCAGCCGTGGTTGGCAGCTCATCTAGGAGAAGGAAGGCTCTAATTTCAAACCTCCGCTGCCTGTGGCTATACCCACTCATAGGTAATGCTTCAGGAGTAAACTCTGAGTTAAAAATCCAGAGCTGGAGACCCTAATGCAGTTTTATGTTGAATTTAACACTGCCTGGCAACTCCTGGGATGTGGCAGGTGCCAAACTATATCAGTCTCTGCCGTTCCTGTGGAGTCATCAACTGCATGGAGTGGGGGAGCCGACTGCATGGGCAATAAAGTGGGCTGCGTCTGCTTCATCTCGGTTGCCTATTGGTTGTACACTGCCTGATTCCTTCAGAGGAATGAACTTGCAGGATGGTGAATTTGAGTCCCAAGTGATCTGCCTTTATATGGCAGCAATGTTCTGCATGAGTACCTGTTGTCAAGTGGGTAGCCCTAAACAAGTCAAGCAGCAGTTAGTCTTTGATAGCTGAAAAAGACAAACCTCCCAGTGCAATGTGACAAAGTGTGGGGTTTCCAGGAAAGGGTAGCACTTTCCTGTCGTGTCCTATCTGGGGCAGGACACTTACATTCAGTCCCCTCAACTATCACCTGTGGCTTCAAGAAGCTGTGTAGCTGTTTGTCTGTGACACTCCAGTACACCACTTCGAAAGGCGGGCTAAACCAGGTGAGGATATCCAGGAACAGACCTCTCTGCCCTCGAAGTCTGTACTGTACACGATGCCAAATTAAACTAAGTCACTTTTGCCTGTTCATGATCCATATCCCTCCACTCCCTGCAAAGCTGTGTGTCTATCTAACAGTCTCTTAACTGTCACTAACATCTCTTCTTCCACTACTATCCCTGGCAGTTCGCTCCAGGCATCTACCACTTTGCGTTAAAAAAATACTGATCTTTAAACCATCATTCTTTCTGCTTAAAGCTATGTCCGCTACGATTTGACATGTATGTAATTACTTGAGCTGAAATCCCTCACTATAATCACGGGATTCAGAACTCACTATCTTGATCAATGCTCTAAAACTTGGATTGGTAATTGGTTTATTGTTATAATATGTACAAAGACACTGACAAGCCTGTCACACAGAAAGATACGAGCATCCAGATAGTACAAAACGGGGAAATAAACAGAATGGAGAATATAGCAATACAGTTACAGAGAAACTGCAAATGCAGGTCATAATGTACTTAGTAACTAAACTATTGTACACAATTGTGTGATTTAGAATTCCCTATGGAGCATTTGCTTATGCAAATAAGTCTCCTAGTCAGCGGTAGTGTTACAGTGCACATATATGATGCTATGTGTCCTTCACAACTAGGATAAACATCCCTGCTCAAACTTCATGTGTTCTGCATTTATTACAGAAAGTAAACTTGCCTAAGCTTCAAGGTCTACCTTAGTCGCAATCACAGCACCTGGCATTCAACTATTTAAAATCAATTAAACAACGGCAACATTTGAAAATTAAAAGGATAAAAATAGAAATTGGTTCAAAAGCACACAGTGGTCTAATGAATAGGGTCCCTCCCTCACAGCTCCACTGGCCTGTGCTCAATGCCACATTGTGGAGAGCAGGCAGTGTGAGATTTCACCATGGCACAATTGTCTTATATCTCTGAAATATTTTATAAACGTGGTAAGTTGCAACACAGAACTGCGATGTTCCAGCGGTTTTGAAGAGAAAGCTGGATTCCACATTGAATACTTTATAGAGTAACAGGTAATCTGCCGGAGGAACTCAGCAGGTTGAACAGGATATGAGGGGTGGTGGTCGGAGCTGTCGACATTTGGGTTGGGACCCTACATCAGGAATGAGTATGGAGAGTGCAGATGCCCAGTGGTGGTGAGACTGGATCCTGAGGTGATTGGTCAGGAAAGATGAAAGATGGCAGGAAAATGACAGAAGTATAGAGGGCTGTGTAGGAAGGAAGGATTAGGTTGATCTCAGAGTAGGTTTAAAGGACGGCACAACCATCGTGTGTCAAAGTTAGAGAGGTTTGTGAGTTTCCGAGATTCTGAAAGCATTGAAACCTGGAGCTTAGCTCCTGCTAGGGTCATCCATGGCTGTAAGGTCAAGGGTGAGGTTCCAGATCAAAGGTGGAGCTGGCAGAAGATGATGGCACATCACAACGGCAGTGAAGACGGAGGAAGACTGCAGTAGTGAAGAGTCTCCAGATGTCTTGCACTCCACGCCACTGGACTCTGACTCCGATCTGTCAAGGACCATGTGGTAGCTGCCCATGCATCAGCCTCCCCACCTTAAACAAAGTCACGCACGGGCATTCCCTATTAAGGGGATAACCACTTAGGAGAACATCATACTCGACTCAAGTGATCGTAATACTAGATTCGATGATAGGTAGGTTAAGCAGGGGGATGTAGGAGGGGAGAGGAACGGGTGGAGTAGGGAGATAGCAGCAAGTAGATGATTGATGGCAGAGAAATGGTGAGGCAAATGGAAAGTTACTCAGGACTACAATGAAGGTAATCTAACATGAGCATAGGATTCAAGAGACAGCAAACTCTGCAGTCTGGAGCAATCAGCAGACTGTGGAGACAAGTATATATGGTCAATGTTTCAGACCAATATTCGGTAACAGGAACTCTGAACCTGATGCAGGACCTTGAGCCAAAATGTTGACCATCCCTCAGATGCCGTCTGATCCTGAGTTCCTTCAGCAGTTTGCTATTTACAGGAGGGCTAAAATCACAGCCTGTTATAATTCCACTTTGTCCCTATCCCCTACCAAACCCTGGTCACCGAATAGTCATAGTACTCAGTCCACAGCACTGGAGAGCTAAAATCAAAAGAGATTCGGCAGATGCTGGAACGCCAGAGCATCACATACTGGGTAATGGAGGAACACAGCAGGTCAGGCAGCAGCTATGGCTGAGGCCCTTCATCGGGGCTGGAAAGGAAGGGTTGGGGGGAGAAGCCAGAATAAGATTGTAGGGGAAAGGGAAGGAGGGGAGGCTGGCAGGTAATAGGTGAGACCAGGTGAGGGGGAAGGTAGGTGGGTGGCCGGGGGGGTGGGGTGGGGAGGGGGGAATGAAGTGAGGAGCTGAGAGATGATAAATGGAAGAGGCAAATGACGGAAGAAGAATGAATTTGATATGGTATGAAAGTGGACCATGGGAGAAAGGGAGAGAGGAAGGACAACAGTGGGAGGTGACGGACAGGTGAGGAGAAGAGAAAGGGAAAGAGGGAAGCCAGAATGGGCAATGGAAATTGGGAGAAGGAGGAGGGGGTGAAATTATCAGAAGTAAGAGAATTACATGTTTTTTGCCCGTCATTTTGCAGACGGAATATGGGGTGTTGCTCCTCCAACCTGAGAATAGCCTCATCCTGGCGATAGAGGAGGCTATAGATCGAAATGTCAGAATGGGAAAGAGAATGGGAAGTTGAATTGAAATAGGTGGCCACCGGGAAATCCTGCTTGCTCCAGACAAAGCAGTCCCCAAATCTATACTGGGCCTTATTGATGTACAGAAGGCCACACCAGGAGCACCAGTAGGTGACCCTGACAGACTTGCAGGTGAAGTGTCGCCTCACCTGGAAGGACTGTTTGGGGCCCTGGATGGAGGTGAGGGAGGAGGAGAGTTAGAAACCACAACCACATTCCAGACGGTGGAATCAGTATCCATGTTTGCCTAGCAACCCGGCTCGTCAACACCTCGTCGTTGAACACGAAAGAAAAAAGGGCCCACAGCAAAATTCTCCAGTGCCCCTGGCTTAAAGTTCGGATGGTTTTAAAGGAGAAAGCATTGCTAAAACTAATTAAACAGTGACGATTTTTCTCCGACCGCGTCTGAGCAAAAGCCGTGTGCAGTCTCTCAAGGGAACAACAATATTGCTAACTGCAGGGCAAATGTTGCTGTAGCTTTTCATAAAAAAAAGCCCTACAATAGAATAAAAAGGTTGAAACAGCCCTGCAGAATACTTCTGAAGCTGCTTCCATATGGCGTGTGCTTTGCATATAATATGCAGCTGTGGCTTGGTGAAACCGCCTGGACTCTCCCCTCTCCTTGAGGACAGTCCAGCACAAAAACAGTGAAGATAAGGTTCAGTTTATTGGCTTGTTTCTCCAATAGTTGCCGTGTGTGCTTGGGTTATGAACGCCCAGCCCGATGGACACCTCTAGATATCAACGAGCTCCCATATACTATCAATTCAACAGAATCAACATCGCCAACCACTAACGCACTCCTCCACACACCCACCAGCACTATTTTATCATTTCCTGTCAGTCACCTTATGTACAAACACTCCTGTGCCTAGTGTTGTTTTTTTATGGGCATATAATCAATCTACGTATATAAGTACTGAAGAAAGGTTTCAGCCCGAAACATCGACTGTTTATTCAGTTCCATAGACGCGGCCGGACCTGTTGAGTTCCTCCAGCATTTTAT
Organism: Mobula hypostoma; assembly: GCF_963921235.1. Classification (NCBI taxonomy): domain Eukaryota; kingdom Metazoa; phylum Chordata; class Chondrichthyes; order Myliobatiformes; family Myliobatidae; genus Mobula; species Mobula hypostoma. The sequence continues at coordinate 4,424,774 of NC_086103.1, forward strand.
GTGTGTTGTTTTGGATTTCCAGCAACTGCAGAATTTTTTGTGTTTATGAAAATAAGGTGATCAATTTATTTATATTTACAGGGTTTTAAAAAATTTTATTGTGCCCCTTATCTTGTGTGCTCTTTTTTGTACTGTATCAGATCTGGAGTAACAATTATTTAATTTTTCTTTACTGAAAATAACATTAAACAATCATGAATATTGAATCCTTTCTGCAATGGGCACTTGCTGTTGTGTGATAGTCAAACATCATGCTGGCCAAGTTGCCTGTTCAGGGCACTTACTGTTGTGATCATCACCGCTGTCTACATCCCCAGTGGTGAGCACTAGTGCCAAGGACGCACTGGGAGAGTTTTACAGTCTCATCAGATCTCAACAAAATAAGCATCCAGATGGTTTCTTCGTAATTGCTGGACACTTCAATCATTATATTTATTGTTTTTTTAAATCTTTTTTATTGTGTTCTTTATGCCTATCAGTTCTGGATTAACAATCATTTTGTTCTCCTTTACACTCGTGTTCTGAAGAATGACACTGAATAGTGTTAAATCTTGCTCTTGCTCCTTGAATTCAAAAGTCCGATCCGCTCATTCCCTCTTTGTCAGACCAGAGCGAGAGCTCATTCCCAGTGTTGGACAGCCTCCAGGGGTTCCGTGGAAGAATCCCTCTATGCCGTGGCTCTGTGGTAACTTCATCCATTCTGAGCTGTGTGCCAACTCTTGTTGGCAGCAGTGCCACACTGTACAACACAACACCCAGCAGAATGCAAAGCAGGAGGGCAGCAGGAAGAGGGCCAGGCCAGGTAGCTGAGGTAATTTAGTAGCTTCTGGGAAACCCGCAGGAACTATTAAATAGAGTTCGTTTGTAACATGTTCAAGCTCACCAGCCATCTGCAGTTTCTCTGACTCCATATACGAGGAAGTTGGATAAACACACAAGGAAGAACATAACTGAACGGTATGCTGATAGGTTCATGTGAAGTTCGAAGCTCAATGTAGCTCAAATTAAACGCATTATCAAAGTATGTATATTTTACCATATACTACCCTGAGATTCATTTTCTTGCAGGCATTCACAGTAGAAAAAAGATTTACAATATAATCAATGAAAAACTACACTCAAAGACTTATTAACACTCAATGTGCAAAATCAGACAAACTGTGTAAATACAAATGTGTGTGTGTATATATATATATATATATGTGTGTGTGTGTGTATATACATTTTTTTTTTACCTTGGCTTTGGAGTAATGCTGTCTCATTTAGCTGAATTAAAATGATTGGCCACCAGGAAATTCTGCTTTGGCACAGGAACCTGATGGCATGACCATCGCTTTCTCCTTCCAGTAAAACATCCCTCCCCCTTCTCTCTTATTCTATTTCTCACTTTGGCCTCTTGTCTCTTCTCCTCATCTGCCTAGTGCCCCTCCTTTTTCCCTTTCTCCAGTGGTCTACTCTCCTCTCCTATCAGATTCCTTCTTCTGAAGCCATTTACTTCTCCCACACACCTGGCATCATCCATCACCTTTTAGCTATCTTCCTTCCCCTACCCTCATATTTTTTTTTATTCTGGCATCTTCTCACCCCACCCGCCTTCCTTTCCAGTCCTGAAGAAGGGTCTCACCTGAAAATCAACTGTTTATTCATTTCCATAGATGCTGCCTGACCTGCTGAGTTCCTCCAGCATTTTCTATGCGTGTTGCTGTGGATTTCCGGGCTCAGCAATCTCTTTTGTTTGTCTTGACCCTGGTGATGTGGGGCTTGAGGCTTCTGGTAGCTCTGAGAAAAGATTATGTGAACAGTATTACAGACACTCAGAGAATGCACTGCCACATTTTTAGAGAGTGTAGTCAGACTTCATGATAAGGTACAGGTCAAGCTGCTAAATTTCTTTTAACTCAAGGTATTATGAGTTAAACCTGGCAATACCAACAAAATCCAACTTTGGCTGCAGATAACAGCAAAACTTGAGTACAGATATTAATAATTAAACCTGTCCTCCCCTGTCCTCTCTCATGACAGAAAGCTATAGTTTTCAAATCCTGTAGGAAAATAGCTGTTCTCAAGATTCTGAGGACCTTGGGATAAGTATTGTTTGGATTATGTTATTGTCGAGTATTGTTCCTTCAATAAGAAAAGATCCTCTCCGTCTAATGCAATCCTAAATCTCAGTGTTGTCTACCTCCAGTAACATTCTACTGCTTTAGTCAAGTTAGTACAATATTAATGCAACAGACAATAGCCAATGCAGTTTACGAGGACAATATTAGCCAAGTGGAGGTTTAGCAGTCCTGAAAGCACAATGACAAACAGCATTTATTTTAATATTTAGAGCAGGAATACATTAATAGTCAGAGAATTGTACAGCACTGAAACAGGTCTTTCACTTTAACACATTCAGACTGACTAAAATGCTTTGATCGGTTAATCTCATTTTCTGTGTTCAGCCCATATCCCTTTAACTCTTTCTTGTCCGGGTACCTGTCCAAATGTCTTTAAGAATCAGAATTGGGTTTATTAACACTTACATATCATGATATTTCTTGTTTTGTGACAACAGTACTGTACAATACACAAAAGGTCTACAAATTACATAAGAAATATATGTTGAAAATTACATTGAATAAGTAGTGCAAAAAGAATGAGGTAGTGTTCATGGGTTGATTCAAAATGTAATTGCACAGCCCTCTACCACTTTCTCTGGCAGTTGTTTCCATATGCACACCACTTTCTGTGCTTTTCAATCCCCATTAAATCTTCTCCACCCTCACCTTAAACCAATGCACTCTAATTTTGACTCCCCTAATCCTCCATCTTATTTAAAAGTAATGGACTTTTTTGCATTACAGCAGTTCATTAGATGGTGGGGTGCAGATACGTCTCTACCAAGGTAAGTGTAAGGCACTCCTTCCCTCCGCTGGCCTGAGCAAAGTTTAGCATCTGCTTAGACCTCATGTGAAGCCATGGGAGCAGGTGGTGGATGGTCGTATAAGCAGCTGGTACATATCATAAGTCCTGGTTATGTAACCATTGACAGCAGGCAGACAATTTCTGAAGAGTTTTGATAATGGCTGGGGTCACCTGTCTTGTAAAGACTCTGGGCAGAAGGTGGCAATGGCAAATCACTTCTGCAGAGAAATTTGCCAGGAACAATCATGGTTGTGGATACCACGATCACCTAAGTCATACGACACTGCACATAATCAGATGGTGACGATAGCGTGCAATCACTCGAGTGGAGTTGACGTTCTCCTAATGGGTTGTCTATTGGTGGGTCCTCAGTTGGCTGTAGAGGCTAATCCAGGATCCACATATCCTGGTGCAGTGTGGCAAGAATAAGTGGTGGTTGTGCCTTTTGATTGTTCAGTCTTTCTCACAGTTGTTGATTGTTCTCTGTGACACTGTGGAAGTTCTCCTGATGTAGCACAGCTTCCTCTTGAATAGATTTCCTAAAGGCGTATCTGTTGACTGCAATGTCTTCCCAGTTTTTAGATGTTGAATTTCTTCTGGCTGATTTTGATTTGACCTTTAAAGCATTTCCTTTGCCCACCAGAGGCTGCTGATCTTCCTTCAACTGGGGGTAAAGGATCTGTTTGGGCGGATGTGGGTTAGGCATCTGGATGACATCAGATCTCTGCCCCTCATGATTTTATAAGCCTCTGTAAAGTTACCCTTTAGCCTCCGTTGCTCCAGGGAAAACATTCCCAGCCACTCCAGCCCCATATTATTACTCAAACTCTCTAGTTTGAGAACATCTTTGTGAATCTTTTCTGCGCCCACTCTAGCTTAATCACATCCTTAATGTCTAAATATAATTCATCTCTTAGCTACTACAGTGCCAACATTAAGCTATTTCCGAGAACTATTATTTATTTAGAGATATAGCGTGGAACAGGCCCTTCTGGTCCATCGAGCAGCACCACCCAGCAACCCACCTATCTAACCCTAGCCTGGACACAGGAAAATTTACAATATCCTAATCAACTAACCAGTATGTCTTTGGAATGTGGGGAGGAAACCAGAGCACCCGGAGAAAGCCAACGTGTTCAGAGGGAGGAACATACAAAGTTCTTTCATAGGACATTGGGATTGCATTCCGAAATCTGATACCCCGAGCTGTAACAGTGTCGTGCTAACCTCTAGGCTACCATGGCAGCCCAAGTAGTTAACTTTTACCAAGTAAGAGACACCAGTGCAAACATACGATAATATTGCAGTGTAATTTGCTGCTTATTATTCCAAATGCGATGTTAACATTGACCAGATCAGGTTGTGATCAGATCTTCTGACTGAATATCAATGCTATTGAGGTCGAGTCTGGCATTTGGTTTAGCTTGTCGATAACAAATTGGTATCGACTGGAACCTTCCAGTAAACAATTGAATCTTTCACTCAAATCCCTTCCTTAATGGTGAAATTGGTTAATTATCATCATTGGACTTGAGATAGATCAGAGTCTCTCTGGGGGCTTTTGCCATGGCTTGCATCGTGGGGTGGATTGTGGGTACAAGTGGAGGGAGGGGAGGGTGAGGGGGAAGGTTGATGCTTCTGCTGCTGCTTGAGCATGGGAGTGGGAGGGGGGACTTCGGAGTTCTGATATTTCTATCATTCATTCTTTTGGGCTTTTGTTTCGTGGATGTCTTAGCAAAGAAAGAATTTCAGGCTGCATACTGTATACAGTATCTGATATTAAATTGAACCATTTGAACTCACAACACGCTGGAGGAACTCAGCAGGTTGGGCAGCATCCGTGGAAACGATCCGTCGACGTTTCGGGCCAGAACCCTTCGTCGGGACTGTAGGGGGAAGGGGCAGAGGCCCTATAAAGAAGGTGGGGGGAGGGTGGGAAGGAGAAGGCTGGTAGGTTCCAGGTGAAAAACCAGTAAGGGGAAAGATAAAGGGTGGGGGAGGGGAGGCAGGGAGGGGATAGGCAGGAAAGGTGAAGAAGGAATAGGGGAAAACACAATGGGTAGTAGAAGGAGGTGGAACCATGAGGGAGGTGATAGGCAGCTGGGGGAGGGGGCAGAGTGGAATAGGGATAGAGGAAGGGAGGGGGAGGGAATTACTGGAAGTTGGAGAATTCTATATTCATACCAAAGGGCTGGAGACTACCTAGACGGTATATGAGGTGTTGCTCCTCCAACCTGAGTTTAGCCTCATCATGGCAGTAGAGGAGGCCATGTATGGACATATCTGAATGGGAGTGGGAAGCAGAGTTGAAGTGAGTGGCTACCGGGAGATCCTGTCTGTTGTGGTGGATGGAGCAGAGGTGCTCGACGAAGCGGTCCCCAAATCTGAGTAGGGTTTCACCGATGTAGAGGAGGCTGCACCAGGAGCACTGGAACCATTTGAACTGTTTGATCTGCTATAGTACACTTAAAAACCTTATTTTGCATGTCAGCGGTACCGATCATTGAGGGGAAACAAGGGAAAGCAATGACAGGGTGCAGAATAATGGAGAAAGTGCAGTGCAGGCAGCAATTTTGCACCAGGCCTATGTAAATATATAATATCTTCAAATCCAAGAACCAGCTTAGTTCTCCCATTAAACTCCACCCTACACCCCTCCTTTTCCACTGCTGCTCATCCCTAAACTTGTGATCATTAATTTGTGGTATCACAGAGTCAAAGGCACTCCATTGCAGACACAAGCTCTTTGGCCCATGTAGTTCATACCAAAATATTAATCTGCCTAGTCCCATCGCCCTGCACCAGGACCAGAGCCTTCCATACACTCCCATCTATGTACCTATTTAAATTTCTCTTAAATGTAGAGATCAAAGCCACATGCACCACGTCCACAAGCAATTCGTTCCACACTCTCACCACCTTCTGAGTGAAGAAGTTCCCCCTCATGTTCCCCTTAAACATTCACCTTTCACCCTTAACCCATGACCTCTAGTTGTAGTCTCACCCAACCTCCATGGAAAAAGCCTGCTTGCATATACCCTATCTAGACCCCTGATAATATTGTATATTATCTATCAAACCTCCTTTCATTCTTGGGGGTAAATTTCTTACCTACGTATTCATCCCTTCCCTATAACTCAGGTCCTCAAATTCTGGCAACATCTTTGTAAGATTTCTCTGCACTTTGTCAATCTTATTGACATTGTACGCTGTGTATAGTGCAGCTTCAGATACTGTAGAAGTCTCTTGCCTTGTTTATTCATGATCTATCACTCTTCATTCTTGCTTGAATTTTCAGTCTGTGAAAAGTAGCAAAGTGAGAGATTCCTATAAGTAGTTACGGTACAATATATGAGACCACAGTGTTGTTGCTGATTAACCTGACTCTGAAAACCTGCACTCATTCCTCAATCTTACTTCACTTCCTTGTGCACAAGGAGAACATCCTAGCCCCTATCACCCACGCTGTTCTGAAGTTTAAACAAGGAGATGACATTTTTATACAGAAATCTCTAATTGGATACAGGTATTGATGAATTGGTAACCTTGTGGGTTTTCAAATTCCTTATTTGCATAATCAATAATACAGGTATTAATAGCCAATAGAATCTCCACATTAAAGTCCAATAATATTTCTCCAATAGTAAGTGTCACCCTAGAATTCTTCCTTTGGTGTGTTAAATGGCTCCAGTCCCATGCTGTGAAAGGGAAGCTTATACTCTTCAAGGACCTGTCTTGCCTGGGTTAACTACATACTATCTGTAAACTATCCTTGCCTGGATATTATCTTAACCCTTGTCTTGCTGCAACTTCCACTACATGAAGCAATTTTGATAAAGGCATATTCACATGAAGTTTGGATAAGTGCAGCTCATCGAACATGATGGGAAATACTCCTTCTCGTCGGAAGATCTGGAGAAGAAGTGTCTTCAAGGGGTGAGCTTCACAAACACGACTGAACTTGTTTATCATCTTAGCAACTTCTGCTGTGGAACTTGTGAACATTTTGTGACCCCATTCAGTCACTCTAACATGTAATCAACACACTATGGTCGTTAGTGCACACTTCCCAAACATTGCCGCCAAGAATGACTTCTACTTCGATCTCAAAAAAAAAATTCTAGGTACACATTACAGAGGGAGTTAAATTGTTTATCGTGCAGTACTTCAACATCAGGATGGGAAGGTACTCAACCTTCTAGCAAGGTGTGAACAGAGCAAGTGCAGGGAATGTTACTGTAATGAGCCCTGCTTGTAACATGCCCTCATCATATCAAGCACCTGCTTTGTGAGAGGTACAAATACAAAACATTATGCAGATCAATGAGCACCCCTGTGAGTCCTCTGATTCTATATCACGGGCAGAGTAAGGACCCACTAAGGTTCTGTCTCTCTCAGACTGTTATAGACACCAACCACTTTGGAAATGAGTGTTTCCCAATCTGCTGTATTAACTATTTCAACCGAGCTCCAAAACATCAGAGCTAATGCAACATTGCTGTAAGAGAAAGCTTGAGAGCCCCACAAAGATTACGATTAAGGGTCCAGAGGACGTTCATGAGAATGATCCTGGAAATGCAAGGGTTAATGTCTGAGGAGCATTTGATGATTTTGGGCCTGTACTCACTGGAGTTCAGAAGAATGAGGGGGAAATCTCAGTGAAAACTATCAAATATCAAAAGACCTAAGTAGAATAGGTGTGGAGAGGATGTTTCTTATAGTGAGCTAATCTAGGACTAGAGGGCACAGGCTCAAAATGGAATGACATCCTTTTAGAGCAGAGATGAGGAGGGATTTCTTCAGCCAGAAGGTGGTGAATCTTTGGAATTCATTGCCACACACAGCTCTGGAGACCAAGTGGATGTTCTTGATTAGTAAGGACATAAAAGATTATGGGAAGAAGGCAGGAAAATGGGGTTGAGAGGGATAATAAATCAGCCATAATGGAACGATGGAGTAGACTTAATGAGGCAACTGGCCTAATTCTACCCCTAGGTCTTATGATCTCATGGTCTTTTGAATACTTTGGAAAACCTTGTTGCAATTTGCCTCCAAGTAACTTCCCACAGGAGTAGGGTTTATCGCCAGAACGAAAGGGAAACTGTTCAACCCATGGCAACTACACTGCAGGACCAAGGTCACCTGATCCTTAGTTGAGCTGCAGTATGGAGACAGCCGAGCTTGCTTGGAGGGCGACTTCATTGAAGCATGTGAGAGGATGGAATGTAAAGAACTCAATGATGGATACTTCATTCTGAAGCAGAAGTAAAATTCATAGTTACAGAGATCCACACGTAGACCTGACATGAAGGCTGCAATTCACAGGATTGTAAGAGGCTGCAGGGGTTGTAGGGTCAGTCTGCTCTATCAAGTCAAATCAAGTCAAGTGAAATTTATTTATAAAGCACATTTAAAAACAACCCATATTGACCAAAGTGCTGTACAAACCATAACAGGTAGCTAAAATCACAAATACAAGAAACAGATATAACCAACAAGGTACACAGCTTGTAGGCACAAAATAAACAACACATGAGCCTAGGCACAAGCCAAAAATCAGCCACATCAGGAAGATTCAAACGCTAACAAATAAAGGTAAGTTTTCAGCCTGGACTTAAAAGAGTCAATGGAGGGGTCAGATCTAATAGGGAGGGGAATGCTGTTCCACAGTCTAGGGGCAACAACAGCAAAGGCGAGGTCACCCCGAACTTAAATTTAGATCACGGGTCAGCCAGGAGCCCCAAGTCAGCCAACCTAAGGGACCTGGAACTAGAATAAGGGGTTAGAAGGTCTGTGATATAGGAGAGGGCCAACCCATTTAGGGCTTTATAAACAAACAGAAGAACCTTAAAATCAATTCTAAACTGTACTGGTAGCCAGTGGAGGGAAGCCAGAATAGAAGTAATATGGTCCCTCTTCCGGGCACCTGTCAGGAGCCTGGCTGTGGCATTCTGGACCAGTTGCGGGCGGGACAGGGACAACTGACTAATCCCAGAATACAGGGAGTTGGAGTAGTCCAAGCGGGAGTTATAAGGGTGTGGATGACTTTCTCGAGATCTTTGAAAGAGAGAAACGACTTGATTTTGGCAATAGTATGAAGCTGGAAAAAACTGGCTTTTACTTATTAAATTGCTTGTCAAACTTAAAGACGGAATCAAATATGACACCGAGGTTTTTGACATGGGGTTTGACAAGGGTGGACAGATTACCAAGACTGTTGGTAATCACTTTGATGGAGTCAGGGGGTCCAAATAGGATAACTTCAGACTTGCCTTCATTCAGCTGTAGGAAGTTTTATGCCATCATGGGCATAACACTCCCTGCCAAAAAGGACATCTTTGAACAGCAATGTCTCAAGAAGGTGTCATGTATCATTAAGGACCCTCACCATCTGGTACATGCCCTCTTCTTATTAGTATCATTGGAGTAGAGGTAGAGGAGTTTGAAAACTGATATTCAACTTTTTAGGAACAGTTTCTTCCCCTCAAATTTCTAATGGTTCATGAACCCATGAAGCCAACTTCATCATTCTTTTTTTACACACTATTAATCTATTGTTGTGTGGGCACGTGGCCAAGTGGTTAAGGCATTCGACTAGCGACCTGAAGATCATGAGTTCGAGCCCCAAGCCGAGGCAGCGTGTTGTGTCCTTGAGCAAGGCACTTAACCACACGGTGCTCTGCGATGACACTGGTGCCAAGCTGTATTGGCCCTTGCCCTTCCCTTGGACAACATTGGTGTTGTGGAGAGAGGAGACTTGCAGCATGGGCAACTGCTGGTCTTCCATACAACCTTGCCCAGGCCTGCGCCCTGGAGAGTGAAGACTTTCCAGGCGGAGATCCATGGTGTCGAAAGACTAACGGATACCTTTAATCTATTGTCATTTCAAAGATTCAAAGTACATTTATTATCAAAGTACAGTATGTATGTAATGTGGATCCCTGAGACTCATCTTCCCCACAAACAGTCACGAAACATGGAACTAACCCGTTGAAAGAAAAACATCAAATATCAAATCCCACTCCCCCCACGCGCAAAGCAGATCATGTAAATGGCAACCAAAAAAAAGCAGAAAAAAAATATAAAATTCAAAATTAAAAGGCATATTTATGCTAATTTCTATGTCTTGATCTGCATTGCTGCCACAAAATAATAAATTTCATTGCTATGTCCGTGATAATATACCTGAATCTGATTCTGATTCTGATTCTATCCGAGGGAATGAAGTGTGGAATGATCTTTTCTATAATGCAACACAGTTCTGGAGTCATTGAATGTGTTCAACTGACAAACATTTAAAACTGACAGGTCATTGAGGATTATGAGGAGAGATCGAGCAAGCAGTATTGAGATCTCTACTGGATCGGCCATGATCACAGTGAATGAGTCATAGACTTGTACAGCAGAGGAACGAGCCTTTCAGTCCAACATACCCATTCTGACCTAAGTACTAGAGTGGTGGAAATGACTGAAGGAGCTGGATGCCCACTCCTGCTCTGCCTATTGTGTCCTTATGTACAGGCCTGGTCGAAGTACTAAGTAGTGATGTGGATCTGTGCAATATTCAGCAATAATCCTATTCAGCAAGTCGTCAGGCTGATCAACACCTCCAACCAATAACCCACCCGACTTACCCACCCCCCACAACACTACATTCACATCACCTAGTGTCACTTTATGTACATACAACAGTCTATGTATATAACAGCTACGTGTACATTATGTTTTATAAGATTGCCTTCATAATTATATTTATTGTGTTTTATTTTGTCTGTTTTTATTGTGTTCTTTATGCTTACTGTTTTTTTTTATGTTGCATTGGAACCGGAGTAACAATCATTTTGTTCACCTTTATACTTGTGCACTGAAGAATGACAATAAACAGTCTTGAATAAATTCCCAATCTTTCAAAGTATTCTGTGTAAAATATGAGTGTAACTGTGGGCAGCAGATCGCAGAGGCCATCGCTCCTTCATTCCGGCAAGAATCCATGTAACAATAATTTATTTATTGCAACAAGTCACTGAATCTAAAATTTAAATAGTTGAGTCATTAGTGTTGTGATGGGTTCATGCAGATGTGAGGAGAAACCAGTCGGAGTTCAATAACGTTGAGAGTAAATGCAGATGTCAAGTTGATTTGCAGAATTGTTCTTGGAGATTTGAGGTGGTTATGCCTCAGTAGCTAATTAGATGCGACAGCAGCAACACATTTAAGTGAACCATCCTACAGAGCATCATGGGAGCATAATAAAACAACAAATTACATTGGGCTGCATAATGAAATATGATAAATATACCAATGATCAAAATCTTTGTCAAGGAGACGGTTTTCTAAGCAGGATCTTAAAAGTGGTGGAGAGGATCACATAGGGAATTTTGGAGCTCAGTATCCTAGTAGCTGATTAGATGCCAAAATGGTGATTAACACAACAAAACCTCCATGGAATATTATCTGTCAAAAGATTGAAGCTCTTTCTTGGTCAGAGTCATCCATGGATGATGCGTCCTAGGTATCTATGTTGCACACACAAGCCAAGGTGCTACGATATGGAGAGTAAGCTGATACCTGTACAGCAGGATTCCCCCTCTCCACACAGCTGATCATCAGGACTAATGAAGGGTCTCAGCCTGAAACGTCGACTGTTCCATAGGTTTTCCTTTTGAGTTCTTCCAGAATTTTGTGTGGGTGTTTTGCTTTGGATTTTCACCATCTGCAAATTTTCTCATGTTAGTAGAAAGAGTAGTGTGTGTTTCATCATCTTCAGCATGTGTTCAAGTAAATTTGAATCATAACACTGCACCCTGTCCTAACTCTACAACTTTAATCTCCTTGTCCAACAAATGGAAAAGCCAATAGCAACATAGCAGCGAAAGCTGAAGTCTGAACAACTAGAAAGTGTAAATCCCAGACAAAACCAGCACATCAGACAACATCAATGACAACAGAAGAAAAGGTTAATGTTCCGGGTTGTAAAATCCTTCCTCAGAATGATAAGTTTTCATGCAAAGTGGCAGCCTCAGAATCAGGATCAAAATCAAAATCAGAATCAGAATAGTTATCACTGATATAAATTGTGAAATTTGTTTTCCCTAAGACAATGTCTGAGGGAGAGAGTCCATGATTTCACTAATGTGAGAGAATCTGCAGGCGTTGGAAATCTTGAACAACACAAACAGAAAATGCTTGAGCAAGTCATCTGACTTGCTGTGTTCTTCCAGAATGGTGTGTGTGTTGCCTATGATCCCAATTCCTTTTCTATCAGTCCAGCTATAATGTCGAAGTTAGGACCCTACCACAGAACATCAATCGTTACAACACAGGAACAGGCACTTCAGTCCACAATGCTGTGCTGAACTCATTAAGCTGATATCACCTAATCCTCTCTGCCTGCACGTGGTCCATATCCCTCCTTTGTCTACACCATCATGTGCCTATCTAACAGCCTCGCAAATGTCCTATTAATCTGTCTCCACCACCATTACAGGTAGTACATTCCAGACATTCTCCACACTCATTGTGTAAAAAAAGACTGCCCTGCACATTTCACTTGAACTTTCATCCCCTCGCCTTAAATGCATGCCATCTGGTATTAGACATTTTAACTATGGGATAAAGATGCCAGGTGTTTGTCTATGCTTCTCATAATGTCGTACACTTGTGTCAGGTCCAATGCTCCAGTGAAAATAACCCCAGTTTTTCCAAACTCTCCTTGAAGCACATGATCTTTGACATAAGGATAGGTTGAACAATCAAGGGCTGCTAAAGTAACCATCTGAAATTGTAATTACCTAACTGGCCTCTCTACTTCTTTAAAAAAAATCTTTAACAAACTCTCATAGAACTGCAAAAAGACACAGCTGTTATTTTCCATATATTTTACACACAAATAAGGTGCTAAATTCAATTTTGATATACACCCATCAATGTGGATAGTTAGCCTTCACTTTATAAGTTGTACTGTGCAGATGGATGTGAATAAATATTTCTTAAGCAGCTCATCAGTGCGAATTTGCTGACAGATTCTCTGAGTTTACTGAATGTTGTATGATTTAGTTACATGGGACCATGCAGTGACAAAAGCCATCAGCTGTATAATTAGGTAGACAAGCCCACAGGGAGCTGACAAGCTGCCAAATGCAACAAGAATTGGACATGGCAACAAACGTTAACAATTAACTCCTCGCAGCCCAGAAACCAACGTGACTACATAGAAATTCTTTGTATACTCAACCAAAAATGCATGAGAAATGTAAAAGTTCTAAATGTTTTTTTTAACTGAATGTCCTCTCATCTGTAACTTAAAGTTATGGTGTAACTTTATTTCATTTGTTCTAAAAAACACATTTTTTTTCCAGAAGCCAATCCATCCAATCGAAAGTTATGCTACAAATGTCCAAATTCGCACCACTTATTTACTTATTTATTTGTTTAGAGATACAGTGCAGAACCCAGGCCCTTCTGGCCCAATGAGCCATGCCATCCAGCAACCCAGCTGTTTAACACTCGCCTAACCACAGGACAATTTACATGACCAATTAACCTGCTAATTGTTACCTATTTGGACTGTGGAAGGAATGAGGAGCTCCCAGAGGAAGCCCAAGTGTGTCATGGGGAGAACGTACAAACATCCAGAGACAGTGCCGGTATCGAATTCCAAACTTTGGGACGCTCTAAGCTGTAAAAGCATTGCACTAACAGCTATGTTACTGTGGCGTCCAATATTGAGCTAATCCAAAGTTATTCTGCCAATGTTTTAATTCACATCGTTCAGTTCACACATTGTTCTGAACCTTTCCTCCCACTAGCGACACTAACATCAATTTTCTACAGTGTGGCACAACCTCGGTTTTAAAATTCCCATTATTGTTCTCAAATCTTTCCAAGTCTTTGTCACTTCCACACATTCAATCTTCCTAATCTTCCACGACACTCTGCTTTTCCACAACTCTTCTGCCTGGAACTATAGGAATTTACTCCTTGGAACATAGAAGGCTGAGGGGAGATTTGATAGAGGTATACAAAATCATGAAGGGTATAGATAGGGTAAATGTAAGCAACCTTTTTCCATTGAGGTTGGGCGGGACAACGAGTGGTCATAGGTTAAGGGTGAAAGGTGAAAATTTTAAGGAGAACATGAGAGGAATCTTCGTCACTCAGAGAATTGTGAGAGTATGGAATGAGCTGCCAGCACAAGTGGACTCAATTTCAATTTTTAAGAGAAATTTCAATAGGTACATGGATGGCATGGGAATGGAAGGCAGGTCCATTGGAATAGGCAGTTAAATGGTTCAGGATGGGCTGAAGGGCCTGTTTTTGCGCTGTACTTTTCTATGACTCTGTGGCTGTAACACTCTATCACCCTCTTGTAGGTCTCCAACATTCGCACGGTAACTATGGCACCAGCCCCCCATTTTCTGAGCTCGGAAGATCCTTCCATAAATCTCATAAAATGCTGGAGGAGTTCAGCAGATCAGGCAGCATCTACGGAGGGAAAAGAAACAGTCAATGTTTCGGGCTGAGATAGTTGCTGCCTGACTGGATGAATTCCCCCATCATTTTGTGTGTGTATTCCTCAAGCTTCTGAGCATCTATTTAAAGCGGATGTTGATAAGTTTTTGATTAGTCAGGGTGTCGAAGGTTACAGGGTGAAAGCAGGAGGATGAGGCTGAGAGAAATAATATATCAACCATGACGGAATGGTGGACCAGACTCGATGGGCTGAATGGCATAATTCTGCTCCTCTGTCTCACGGTCTTATGGTCTAAATTTAGATTATGGTTGTTAGGATGTTGTGCTGGACTTTTGTTTTTGGCTGTTTTTTTTATACTTATTGGCCACTGCAAATCGATGTGTGGGCATATGATGGAATCTGGTAGGAGCTGACGAGATCAGGTCAACCCAACAATCTATGGACTCACTTTCAAGAGCTCCACAAAGCATGTCCTCTTTATTATTTATTTATTCATTTATTTATTATTATTAATTCTGTATTTGCATAGTTTGTTTTCTTTTGCACATTGGTTGTTTGTCAGCCTTTGTGTGTAATTTTCCACTGATTATACTGTATTTCTCTAGCTGCCCATCGCTGGCATTTGGGGAGCAATGAAGCACCTCCATTTCTGGCAGTGTTCCAGGCTTCCTTCACTGTGGCAGGAGCTTCCCCTCGGTTTTCACTACTGCCAGTCATACAAGTCCCGGGTGGAGACACAGGAATTACATCACACTCAGAGGTGGAAGGATTCTTCGTTGCTCTTTCGGTAAGTTTTGTTTTGCCATTCAGGGTTGTTAGCCGAGCTGAGCTCATAAACCTGGAAGACTAGTGGACTACTCTTAGCCTGGCCTCTACCCTTTGAACTGTTTGTCATTGGTGACCCTAACAACAACCGAAGTATAAAGCCCCAACTCCAGCCAGCATAGCTGGCCACGTTATTGAGGCACACAAGCCTCCAGACCACAAGATTGTGGAGTTGCTGGAGGATTGTACTTCGCTGTTCTACCGTTGATGCCTGCAAAAAATGAATCTCAGGGTAGTATTTGGAGACATATACTATGCATACTTTGATAATAAATTTCCTTTGATCTTTGAACAAGGAGATTAATGTCATTACTCTGCGATCTAGCATAGATGCAAAGGGCCAAAATGACCACTTTCTATGTCATAAAGAAAGACAGTGCTCATCACAACTTCTCTGAATGAAGCTGACAAAGATCTTTAATGACACAGTTAAGCCATTTGCTCTTGGAATGAATAGACAAGAAACTATACATTTTCCTTTGTCGGATTTGAAATTTGAAATTAATTTTGTTATCTTCTACTAAATCTCTGCTGGTAACTTCTTCCCCGAGGAATGTCACCTTGTTCTGATGGAGAGGTCTGTGAGTTCCTGAGATCCCTAGAGTGATGCCGTCTGAAGTTTAGCTCCTGGTAAGGTCACCCATGGTGGGAAAATCAAGGGAAGGATTCCAGGCGAAGAGCGATCTAACCAAAATATCAACGGTGGGGCTGGAGGCAGTGAAGGGTTCAGTTATCTTGCACTCCATGTCACTAGAACCTGACCCTAATCTATCAAGGCCGCCTATATATTAGCCTCCTGTCTGGTCCCGTCTGGCAATCCCCCACGTTGCTATTTGCCTCAAGAATTGGGCCTCAATCACCTCATTTAGATTCCAATCATTCTCAGGTTCCACTAACTACACGCACCTGCTTCCTATCAGAAACATCAGGATAAAAACCCTGTGACCACAGCAAGAAGCCGCCAGTTCATTGGTCGGCTCTTGTGAGAGTAAACCTTGTTTCCTATTCCTGAGAACTGTTTGTTCTAAGCTTCGCATCGTCTCCTGGATATTGGCTCCCTGTTCGCGATTGTGCTACGCCTAACAACTCTGCCTCAACATCTGTGTCCTGCACTTGGGTTCATCCCCAGCCATGCCTTTGCAACACCTCCCCATTTTAAACAAAGTCACGCTCTGGCCTTCTTCACTATAGTAACTGTTCACTCCTAATTTTTACTTCGTGTTACAGCACTGTAAGAGGTCCTTCAAGCCCAATGTGAAAAACACTGTCTGATTGCACCCGTGTGACCAATTAATCAACAAAACCGTACATCTTTGGAAAGTGGAAGAAAACCAAAGCAGCCAGAAGAAACCCACGTGGTCACAGCAAGAGCGTATAAGCTCCATTTAGACAGTGGCGGAACTGAACCTGGATCACTGGTGCTGAAATAGCGTTACGCTAACCATCACACTTGGATATGATTAATATTGAGGAAAGGAAAAAGTAGTACTCTAAGACTTGATATCAAACCTCTGTTTGATATCAAGCAAACAAGCAAAAACTTCACATAGTTAACAAAAGATCTCTAACATCTATTTTTCTGGTGATGGTTGAATGTCGAGTTCCTTTTTGGCAATTTCCTTCACATTGGTACTGAACCTGGACAAAGGGGAAGTCCAGTCGGCAATCAGATTTTATATATACAAACTGACAGGATCATACCGCACAGGATACTACAGGCTAGAATGTGTGATAAAGTTAAGTTTATCTCAATGCAGACATGTGAAATATTTGACCTACCTTGAACAAATATTGGAAGATTAGGGTGGCAGGGTGGAGAAACGTCCCTACCGAAGGAGGTGCGAGGCACTCCTTCCCTCCGCAAGCCTGCAAGGTGTAGCACCCTTGATCAGAGTCACATGAAGCCATTCGAGCGGATGGTGTATTGTCATATGAGCAGCTAGTGCAAATCACAAGTCCTGTTTATGCGACCACTTCCACCGAGCAGACAATCTCTGCAGGGTATTGATAATGGTTGGGGTCACCCTTCTGGCATAGACACTGCCCAGAAAAAGACAATGGCAAACTACTTCTGTTGAAATATTTTCCAAGAACAATCATGGTCACAAGGGAACGATAGCCCATGATAGCCCACATGGCACATAATGATGTTTGAAAAATGCTCTTAATATTTCTTCTCCTGCATTCTGTATTTGGACACGTGACTAAGGATGGGATTCTAACCTAGCACAGCTGACTCTGCATACCTCATTGATACAATGATCAGCCGAAGCACAGTGGAGATCCCTGGATTGAGACTTGCAGCTTAGTCATCTGCAGCTTGGATGTGACCTGCACCTTGGTCATTTCTGAGGCCGAAGTACAGGTGTTTCCAACGAGTGGACAGTCACAATACCGCAGGACCAGACAGCATCTCAGGGCGGGTACTCAGGATGTGCACGACACAACTGGCAAGTGAATTTACAAACATTTTTAATCATTCCCTCTCCTAGAGTAGAGTGCCCTCCTGCTTCAAAACATCCGGTACCTAAAAAGACCAAGGTAACATGTCTGAGCGACTGGCGTCCTGTCACCCTCACCTCAATAATAAACAAATGTTTGGGAGGCTGGTCAAGGACTACATCTGCAGTATTCTGCCACCCACGTAGAACTCCTACAATTCGCCTATCAACACAACCGATCGATAGACAAGGCAATAGCCACTGCTCTACATACTGTCCTTACACATCTGGAGAAGAGAGATGCTGATGTGAGAATGCTGTTCTTGGACAACAGTTCAGCATTCAACACCACAATTCCCTCTGGGCTCGACAAGAAGCTCAGAGACCTCGGCCTTCACCCTGCCTTGTGTAACTGGATCCTGGACTTCCTGTCAGATCGCCAGCAGGTGTTAACGGTGGGCTCCCTCACCTCTGCCCCTCTGACCCTAAACACGAGTGCCCCTCAGGGCTGTGTCCAAAGCCCCCTCCCTTACTCTCTGTATACTCATGACCGTGTCACCACCCACAGCTCCAATCTGCTAATTAAATTTGCTGACAACACTACACTGATTGGCCTAATCTCAAATAATAATGAGGCTGCCTACAGAGAAGAAGTCACAGAGGTGTCAAGAAAACAACCTCTTTCTCAATGTCTCAAAAACAAAGGAGCTGCTTGTGGACTACAGGAGGAATGGAGACAGCCTAACCCCTACTGACATCAATGGATCTGGGGTTGAGAGTGTGAACAGCTTTAAGCTCCTTGGCATAAACATCACTAAGGATCTCTCATGGTCTGTACGTAGCAGCTGTGTGGTGAAAAAGGCACAACAGCGCCTCTTTCATCTCAGACAGTTGAGGAAGTTTGTTATGGGCCCCCAAATTCTAAGAACTTTCTATAGGGCAACAATTGAGGGCATCCTGACTAGTTGCATCATGACCTGGCATGGGAACTGTACTTCCCTCCATCGCAGGACTCTGCAGAGAGTGGTGCAGACAACCCAGCGCATCTGTAGATGTGAACTTCCCACTATGTAGGACATTTACAAAGACAGCTGTGTGAAAAGGGGCTGAAGGATCATTGGGGACCTGAGTCACCCCAACCACAAACTGTTCCAGCTGCTACCTCCTGGGAAATGGTACCACAGAATAAAACCCAGGACCAACGGGCTCCGGAACAGCTTCTTCCATCAGGCCATCAGATTGATTAATTCATGCTGACACGACTGTATTTCTATGTTATATTGACTGTCCTGTTGTGCATAATATTTATTATAAATTACTATAATTGCACATTGCACATTAAGGCAGAGACGTAACGTAAAGATTTTTACTCCTCATGCATTTAATAAAGTCAATTCAATTCAATACTGACTTACTGCCCATTAAACGATTGACGTTCAGGCCAGCAATGAAGGTCCTCTATCTTCGGCGGTGTTCAGGGCTTCCTTTATTGTATCAGGAGCTTCATCTCGATTTTCACTACTGTCAGTCATGCAAGTCCCAGGTGGAGACTTAGGAATACTGTCACACTCGGACATGGAAGGATTCTTCATTGTTGTTTCCGTCATAATTTTGTTTTACCAGACTGAGCCGAACCCCCAAGCCTGGTGGATCGGTGGACCGCTCTTAGTATGGCCTCTACCGTTTGACCTGTTTGGGATGAATGGCCCTACCAAGAGCCAAAGCACAAATTCCTGCCTCCAGCCAATATAGCTCTCCAGGTTACTGAGGCATGCAAGCCTCCAAAACACAATGAAGTTGCGGTCCTCTTGGATACTGGAGTGGGACTTAAACCTGCTACTTTCTGACTCAAAAGTGATTCATGGTGGATATATTTACCAAGCATTGATAGTATTAGCGGCATGTAATGCCAGTGTGGATTTATCAATTGCATTTTAACTTTTAAATAAACAAGATGAGTTTCCTCATGCATATTGTGACTTCTACAAGATGACTTTAAACCTAATTTCATTTTATGCTCCCTGAAAGGAAATACAGAGTTTCAAAAATCAATTATAAATGAGGACAGAAAAAATAGCTTCACCCAAAAGGATCTTCCTCTATTAACCAGAGACAATTGGTAAAAAAATATATATTAATCATTTTTTTGCGATTGAGGAAAAAGTCTGGTGAAGTGTTGTGCAGTTGGAATAAATGAGTCAATTTTGGTGCCAAATGAATTATGTGATCCATCAGATACAAACTATATTTATTTCTATTCCTGAATCAGTCTGTTTTGTAATATGAATTATTGATCTATTACATTTTTTAATCATAGAATCATGTTGATTTGCATCAGTTAGTAAATGGGTGGACTGCGAATTGTTCAGCTGCAGTGAATTAGCTATAGAGAGAGGTCGGGGTGTTGCACCTCTCCTCAGTAGAACTCTCCTCTGCCCCCTTTCTAATGCTTCCACATCCTTCCCATAATGAGGTGATCAGAGAGAGGTGGATGTGACAGACAGAATAAGGAGCAGACTGCAGAGAAAATCAGGAGAGAGGAATGGAATAAATGAGATTGCTCTGCTGACCTCGCTGTGGAAGACACTAGCAGTATGGTGGAAGTTCCAGGTGTCAGGGACAGAAGTGTGTGAAGTTACCATAACCAGACAGAAGTTTCTTGGGAAACTGAAAGGTCTGAAGGTAGATAAGTCACCTGACCCAGATGGTATCCACCACAGAGTTCTGAAAGAGGTGGCTGAAGAGGTCGTGGAGGCATTAGCAATGAGCTTTCAAGAATCATTAGATTTTGTAATGGTTCCGGAACACCGAAAAACTGAAAATGTCACTCTACTCTTCCAGAAGGGAGAGAGGCAGAAGAAAGGAAACTAAAGGTCAGTTAGTTGATCTCAGTGGTTGGCAAGATGTTGGAGTCGATTATTTAGGGATGAGGTCTCAGGGTGCTTGAAGGGACATGGTAAAATAGGTCATAGTCAGCACGATTTCCTCAAGGGAAAATATTGCCTGACAGATCTGTTGGAATTCTTTGTAGTACTGTAGTAACAAGCAGGATAGACAAGGGAGAATCAGTTGATGTTTTGTACTTGGATTTTTAGAAGGCCTTTGACAAGGTGCCAAACATGAGGCTGCCTAACAAGTTAGGAGCCCATGGTATTATAGGGAAGGTTCCAGCAAGGATAAAGCAGTGGTTGATTGACAGGAGACAAAGAGTGGGAATAAAGGGAGCTTTTTCTGGCTGGCTGCCAGTGACTGGTGGTGTTCCACAGGGGTCTGTGTTGGGACTGATTCTTTTCACATTTTATGTCAATGATTTGGATGATGGAATTGATGGCTTTCTTGCAAAGTTTGCAGACGATATGAAGGTAAGTGGAAGGGCAGTTAGTTTTCAGGAAGTAGAGAGGCTACAGAAGGGCTCAGACAGATTAGGAGAATGGACAAAGAGATAGCAGATGGAATACAGTGTCGGGAAATATATGGTTATGCACTTTGATAGAAGAAATAATAGGGTTGACTATTTTCTAAGTAGAGAGAAAATACTAAAAACTGAGGTGCAAAGGGGCTTGGGAGTTCTTGTGCTGGATTCTCTAAAGGTTAATTTGCAGGTTGATTCTGGAAGGCAAATGCCATGTTAACATTCATTTCAAGAGGACTAGAATATCAAAGCAAGGATGCAATATTGAAACTCTATTGAAACTCACAAGCCTCACTTGGAGTCTTGTGAGCAGGTTTGGGCCCTTTATTTTCAGGAGGATGTGCTGAAACTGGAGAGGGTTCAAAAGAGGTTCATGAAAATAATTCCAGAATTAAATGGCTTGTCATATGAAGAGTGTTTGATGGCTTTGGGCCTGTATTCACTGGAATTCAGAAAAGTGAGGGGTGACCTCATTGAAATCTATTGAATGGAGAAAGGCCTTGATAGAGTGGATGTGGAAAGGATGTTTCCTGTGGTGGGAGAGTCAAAGACCAGAGAATACAGCCACGGAATAGAGGGGCATTTTTTTTGAATGGGGATGTGGAGGAATTTCTTTAGCCAGGGAGTGGTAAATCAGTGGAATCACAGGCAGCTGTGAGGCCAGGTATTTATGTATATATAAGGTAGAGGTTGATAGATTCTAGATTGGTCAGAGCATGAAGGGGTGCAGGGATAAGGCAGGAGATTGGGGCTGAGAGAAAATTTGGATCAACCATGATGAAATTGTGGAGCAGACTCAATGGACCAAATGGCTTAATTCTGCTCCTATACCTTCTGATTTTATGGACTTGAACCCTTTGAGGCAAACTGCACTCTCTAATCAGTAAACCACAACATTTGTTTGTAAGTAGCTCCTTGCTCTATTATATACGTAGACATGGAGAAGAGAAATGCCAAAATTTCCCAGTGGCCAATAATTTTAATTCTGATTCTCATTCCTGTTCCAACAAGTTCGTCCATAGCCTCCTTTTGTGCCATGGTAGGGCCATCCTCAGGGTGGAAGAGCAACACCTTATTTTCTATCTGTGAATACAGATTTCTCTGTCCAGTTAAAATAAATGCCGCCCTCCCCTATATTCCCCACTCTGGCCTCTTACCTCTTCTCACCTGTCTAACACCTCCCCTGGGTCCCCTCTTCCTCTCCATCCTCCTATGGTCCACTCTCCTCTCCAGCCCTTTACCTTTCGCACCCACCTGGCTTCACCTATCACCTTCCAGCTATCCTCCTTCCATCACCCCACCTTTTTCACTCCGGTGTCTTCCCCCTTCCTTTTCAGTCTTCAAGAAGGGTCTCGGCTGAAATGTCGACTGCTCTTTCCTTTCCATAGATGCTGCCTGACCTGCTGAGTTCCTCCAGCATTTTGAGTTTGCTGCTTTGAAAGGAGGAATGTTTTGCCAAGTGGATGACCCACTGTTTCAGCTCCAAGAAAGAAATACACTCTTTTGGTGGCATGGTAGCGTAGTGGTTAGCAGAGCATTATTACAGTGCCAGTGACCTATGTGTAATTCCACTGCTGTCTGTGAGGTTTTTATATATTCTACCTATGACTATGTGGGTTTCCTCCAGCTTTGGTTTGCTCCCATGTACCATAGACACATGGGTTCAATCCTGACAGTGGGTGCTGTCTGTGTGGAATTTGTATATTCACTTTCTCATTTTCTCTTCTGCTAGGCTCTCCAGTTTCCTCACACATTGTTATTGTTTTATTATTGTCACATGCCCTGAGATATAGTGAAAAACATTGTGAGCTGGCATGGTGCTGTTGCAGTTAGCGTAACTCTATTACCATGCCAACGACCCGGGGTCAATTCTACCACTGTTCTCCCCATGGCCATTTAGGTTTTGTACAGGTGCTCCAGTTTCCTCTCACATTCCAAAGAAGTATGGGGTAGTAGGTAAGTTGGTCACATGGGCATAACTGGGTGATGCGGACCACAAAGGCCCGTTACCGTGTTGTATCTGAAAGTTAAAAAAAAAGCAAAAACCAACATCTTCCGATTTGTAAAAAAAATCTGGGTATAGTTTTCCATCACAACCACACCACAACCCAAGAACAAACAAACTTCTTTTGATGAACTTCCTCAATGAAATGGTAGAGGACATTAGATCCAAGCGCATTATGGGAAAATCAACCAGACACCAGGAATCAATGCCCATTATTACAAAATTAATTTTATCTTGTACGTTACCATGACATTTCAGCTCAAACGAAAGTTAATGAAATAAATTATACTTCAATGAGTTGCAGACCTTTCCTTCTTCACTAATTATAAGTAATTTGCTTTAAAATAATGCCCTTGGAATTGGAGGTTACATTTCAGACAATTTTAATTAGCAAAGGGCATTCCTTTAATTTCTAACACAAAAACAATAATGACTTCTACTGAACTTCATTGGTGATGCAAAAAATGGCAAAAATGAAAGGACTTTATGGTTAGAGGCTTGGAATTCAAACATAAATCATTCCTGAGCATTCAATTCTGTTTCATAATGTATTTTGTTAATAATAAATATCAGTTAAAACTTAATATCATGCATTTCATTTTGAGACGACGAGAATACAGAAGCAAAGATGTTATGCCAAGGCTTTATAAGGCATTTGTCAGACTGCACTTGGAGTATTGTGAGCAGTTTTTGGAACCTTTATCTGGATCTGCTGGCATTACAGAACGTGCAGAGAAAGTTCACAAGAATGATCGAGTAATGTATGAGGAGTGTTTGATGGCTCTGGGCCTGTACTCAATGGTGTTTAGAAGAACGAGGGAGATACTCATTGAAACCTATAGAATATTGAAAGGTCGAGATACAGTGGATGTGGAAATGATGTTTCCCATAATGGGGAAGTCTAGGACCATACAGCACAACCTCAGAATAGAATATCCCTTTAGCTTTAAGACTTCTTTAGCAATAAAGTGATAAATCTGCAGAATTCATTGCCACGGATGGCTGTGGAGGCCAAGTCATTGGGTATATTTAAAGCAGATGTTGATGGTAAGGACAACAAAGGTTACAGGAGAGTACAGGAGCATGGGATTGAAGCGGGATAATAAATCAACGATGATGGAATGGTGCAGCAGACCTTATAGGCTGAATGGCTTTGGGCCTGTATTCACCAGAATTCAGAAGAATGAGGGGTAACTCCATTGAAACCTATCGAATGGTGAAAGGCCCTGACAGAGGGGATGTGGAGAGGATGTTTCCTCTTGTGAGAGAGTCTAAGACCAGAGGTCAGAGCCTCAGAATAGAGGGGCTTCCTTTTAGAATGAAGTTGTGGAGGAATTTCTTCAGCCCGAGAGTGGTGAATCTGTGGAATTTTTTTGTGGAGGCCAAGTCTTCACGTATTTTTAAGGCAGAGGTTGATAGATTCTTGATTGGTTAGGCCATGAAGAGACACAGGAAGAAAGCAGGAGATTAGGGCTGAAAGGAAAATTTGATCAGCCATGATGAAATGGCAGAGCATACTCAATATGCCAAATGGCCTATTCTGCTTCTATATCTTACGGTCTTCTGGTCTTGCAGCTTTTGAGGCAAATCACACTCTCTATTGCAGTAAACCACTGTATTTGGTTGGTTTCATGGTCGTTTGCCACACTTGCCTTTTTATCTTTTCAATTCCCACTACCTGCATTGTAAACAATCTTTTAATGTGAAACAACAATTTACATATAAGCTTGTCAGTTTAGTACACTGTATTCATGTCTCTAGGTAGGGGGAGCTATATGTTAATTGGGTCCCTGTCTTACCAATCCCTTTGTGCATTCCACAAGATCAGCCATAAGATTCCAGTTACCTGTCATTTCAATTACCCTTTCTGCTCTGAGTCTGCCTTCAGCCTCTAAGACTGTTCCAAGAAGTCCAAGAAAAACTGACCTTCTGACTTGGCAGCACACAACTTTCAAGTCTCAGCACTGAGTCTAACAACTTCCAATAATCAGCATGGTAATAATGTTTCATCTAGTTTCTTTGCTCCAGATGCCCTGGAAATTTCAGAAAAATAGCTCTCTGTATATTCACTTCCCCTAGGCTTCTTGTTGTTCTGTACTAAAATGCCTTTGGTTACTTAATCTCTCTTCAGATTGTCTCTTCCTCTTCCCCTCCTTCCCCCCACCATTTTCTTCAAAATTCAAAGTAAATTTATTATTGAAGTACATATGTGTCACCATACACAATCCTGAGATGCATTTTCTTGTGGGCATATTCAATAAAACTAATAACCATAACAAAGTCAATGTAAGACCGCACCCAACAGGGTGGACAATCAATGTGCACAATTCTTGGAATCAGCTTACCTGATGTTATTACAAACACCAACAATTCTGGAAACTACCAGAGGGTCACGGATCCCCTCAAATTTATATAAACTGCAATGGAAAGTATCCTGATGGATTGCTTCCCAGTCCTATTGCTCCTGACTGACTGACCCTTCAGAAGGTAGCGAACACAATCCAGTCCACCACAAGCTTGTTGTTTTCTCCATCTAGTCTACCTTCCTGGTGATTCAGGAGTGCTAACAATTTTGTCAAGCATGCCACCCTGGCCATTCCCTTCAACATTTTGGGAGAAGATATGGAAGCTTGACAACCCAGATGTCCAGACTCAAGAACAGCTTCCCTGTTATCAAACCTCTAAACCAATCACTGCTTTCACATTCCCTTCCCAGTGGTGCTGGCACATTCTCAAACTCAGAGATAGGGTTCCTCTTGTCCTCACATACCACCCCACCAGCACATAATTCTCCATAATTTCTGCCATCTCCAACGGGATCCCACCACCAGGAACATATTTCCCTCCCTACACTTTTTGCTTTCTGCAGGGATCACTCACTACGCGACTGCCTTGTCCATTCGTCCCTCCCTGCACTTATCCTCATAAGCAGAACAAATGCTACACCTGCCCCTACACCTCCTCGCTCACTACCATTCAGGACCCCAAACAGTCCTTCCAGGTGAGGTAACACTTCACCTGTGAGTCTGTTAAAGTCATCCACTGTATCCGATGCTCCCAGTGTGGCCTCTTGTACATCAGTGAGACCCGAGGTAGATAAGCGGACCGCTTTGCTGAGCACCTATGCGGGATCTCTCATTCGTCACTTATTTTAATGCCACTTCCCATTCCCAGTCTGATATATCAGTCCATGGCCTCTTCTGCTGCTGCAATGAGGCTACACTCAGGTTGGAGGGGCAAAACCTTGTAGTCCGTTTTGGTAGCCTCCAACCTGATGGCATGAAAATCAATTTCTCAAACTTCTGGTAACGGCAGCAGCGCCCACCCCACCCCACCCCACCCCCGGTCCATCCTTCACTATTCCCCATTCCCATTTCCCTCTCTCTCCTTATCTCCTTACTTGCCCGTCACATCCCTCTGGTGCTCCTTATCTTCCATGTCTTCTGTCCTCTCCTTTCAGATTCTCCCTTCTCCAGCTCTTTATCTTCTTCAACAATCGACTTCCCTGCTCTTTATTTCACCCCTTCCACCTAGTTTCACCAATCATCTTGTATTTCTTCCTCACCTCCCCCCACCTTCTTACTCTGACTTCTCATCTTTCTTCTTCAGTCCTGATGAAGGGTCTCATTCCAAAATGTCGACTGTAGATGTAGTGTATATGGATTTCAGCAAAGCATTTGATAAAGTACCCCATGTAAGGCTTATTGAGAAAGTAAGGAGGCATGGAATCCAGGGGGACCTTGCTTTGTGGATCCATATTTGGCTTGCCCGCAGAAGGCAAAGAGTGGTTGTAGACGAGTCATATTCTACATGGAGGCCGGTGACCCGTGGTGTGTCTCAGTGATCTGTTCTGGGACCCCTTCTCTTCCTGATTTTTATAAATGGCCTGGATGAGAAAGTGGAGGGATGGGTTAATAAATTTGCTGATGACACAAAGGTTGGGGGTGTTGTGGATAGTGTGGAGGGCTGTCAGAGGTTACAGCAGGACATTGATAGGATGCAGAACTGGGCTGAGAAGTGGCAGATGGACTTCAACCCAGATAAATGTGAGGTGCTTCACTTTGCTAGGTCAAATATGATGGCAGAATATAGTATTAATGATAAGACTCTTGGCAGTGTGGAGGATTAGAGGGATCTTGGGGTCCGAGTCCATAGAACATTCAAAGCTGCTGCGCAGGTTGACTCTGTGGTTAAGAAGGCATATGGTGCATTGGCCTTCATCAATTGTGGGATTGAGTTTAAGAGCTGAGAGATAATGTTGCAGCTACATAGGACCCTGGTCAGATCCTACTTGAAGTACTGTGCTTAGTTCTGGTCACCTCACTACAGGAAGGATGTGGAAACTATAGAAAGGGTGCAGAAGAGATTTACAAAGATGTTGCCTGGATTGGGGAGCATGCCTTATGAGAATAGGTTGAGTGAACTTGGCCTTTTCTGCTTGGAGTGACGGAGGATGAGAGGTGACCTGATAGAAGTGTACAAGATGATGAGAGGCATTGATTCTGTGGATAGTCAGAGGCTTTTTCCCAGGCTGAAATGGCTAACACAGTATTAAGGTGCTTGGAAGTAGGTACAGAGGAGATGCCAGGGTTAAGTCTTTTACGCAGAGAGTGCTGAGTGCGTGGAATGGGCTGCTGGCGATCGTGGTGGAGGCGGATACGATAGGGTCTTTTAAGAGACTCCTGGATAGGAACATGGAGCTTAGAAAAATAGAGGGCATTGGGTAACCCTGGGTAATTTCTAAAATAAGTACATGTTCAGTACAGCATTGTAGGCTGAAGAGCTGTATTGTGCTGTAGGTTCATCAACTGCTCTATCTTCATCAACATGTTTAGTCACATCCTCAAAAAATTCAATCAGGCTTGTAAGGCACGACCTGCCCTTGACAAAGCCATGCTGACTATTCCTAATCATATTATACCTCTCCAAATGTTCATAAATCCTACCTCTCAGGATCTTCTCCATCAACTTACCAACCACTGAAGTAAGAATAGTACAGAGTATAGAGGTAGGATAAGAAACACTGATCCAACAGAATATAAAAGCGAGATTTGGAAAATGCTGGAAAATCTCTGCACGTTGAGCAGGGTCTGTGGAAAGGAAAATATCCAATGTTCCGGTCTGTGAAAGGGAGAAACAAATTGAAAGGAGTAGCATTGAAGGTAGGAGAAGGTGATGGATGGGAATTTCTCAGTTTATAGTCTCCAACTTGAGGTTATTGTCATATTGCACTGGAACCTGCCTTTGCATGTGTGATGGAACAATTTCTTACAGCAGCATCACAGACACATAGCATCAGATGCACAAAATTCATGAGGAAAGAATAATTTAAACATAAATTATTCAAATTTATACTGAACGAACACAATTAGAAGAAATACAAAGACTACTTTAGTGCAAAGTGATCATAGAGTTCCTATGCTGACTTAGGTATAAGGGTTGTGCATAATTAATTCAGAAACAAAGGTTCTGAACTTAAAGAGGGGTAACTTTGAAGGTATGAGACGTGAATTAGCTAAGATAGACTGGCAAATGACACTTAAAGGATTGACGGTGGATATGCAATAGCAAGCATTTAAAGGTTGCATGGATGAAGTACAACAATTGTTCATCCCAGTTTGGCAAAAGAATAAATCAAGGAAGGTAGTGCACCCGTGGCTGACAAGAGAAATTAGGGATAGTATCAATTCCAAAGAAGTAGCATACAAATTAGCCAGAGAAAGTGGCTCACCTGAGGACTGGGAGAAATTCAGAGTTCAGCAGAGGAGGACAAAGGGCTTAATTAGGAAGGGGAAAAAAGATTATGAGAGAAAACTGGCAGAGAACATAAAAACGGACTGTAAAAGCTTTTATAGATATGTAAAAAGGAAAAGACTGGTAAAGACAAATGTAGGTCCCCTGCAGACAGAAACAGGTGAATTGATTATGGGGAGCAAGGACATGGCAGACCAATTGAATAATTACTTTGGTTCTGTCTTCACTAAGGAGGACATAAATAATCTTCCAGAAATAGTAAGGGACAGAGGGTCCAGTGAAATGGAGGAACTGAGTGAAATACATGTTAGTAGGGAAGTGGTGTTAGGTAAATTGAAGGGATTGAAGGCAGATAAATCCCCAGGGCCAGATGGTCTGCATCCTAGAGTGCTTAAGGAAGTAGCCCAAGAAATAGTGGATGCATTAGTGATAATTTTTCAAAACTCGTTAGATTCTGGACTAGTTCCTGAGGATTGGAGGGTGGCTAATGTAACCCCGCTTTTTAAAAAAGGAGGGAGAGAGAAACCGGGGAATTATAGACCGGTTAGCCTAATGTCAGTGGTGGGGAAACTGCTGGAGTCAGTTATCAAGGATGTGATAACAGCACATTTGGAAAGCGGAGAAATGATCGGACAAAGTCAGCATGGATTTGTGAAAGGAAAATCATGTCTGACGAATCTCATAGAATTTTTTGAGGATGTAACTAGTAGAGTGGATAGGGGAGAACCAGTGGATGTGGTATATTTGGATTTTCAAAAGGCTTTTGACAAGGTCCCACACAGGAGATTAGTGTGCAAACTTAAAGCACACGGTATTGGGGGTAAGGTATTGGTGTGGGTGGAGAATTGGTTAGCAGACAGGAAGCAAAGAGTGGGAATAAACGGGACCTTTTCAGAATGGCAGGCGGTGACTAGTGGGGTACCGCAAGGCTCAGTGCTGGGACCCCAGTTGTTTACAATATATATTAATGACTTGGATGAGGGAATTAAATGCAGCATCTCCAAGTTTGCTGATGACACGAAGCTGGGTGGCAGTGTTAGCTGTGAGGAGGATGCTAAGAGGATGCAGGGTGACTTGGATAGGTTGGGTGAGTGGGCAAACTCATGGCAGATGCAATTTAATGTGGATAAATGTGAAGTTATCCACTTTGGTGGCAAAAATAGGAAAACAGATTATTATCTGAATGGTGGCCGATTAGGAAAAGGGGAGGTGCAACGAGACCTGGGTGTCATTATACACCAGTCATTGAAAGTGGGCATGCAGGTACAGCAGGCGGTGAAAAAGGCGAAAGGTATGCTGGCATTTATAGCGAGAGGATTCGAGTACAGGAGCAGGGAGGTACTACTGCAGTTGTACAAGGCCTTGGTGAGACCACACCTGGAGTATTGTGTGCAGTTTTGGTCCCCTAATCTGAGGAAAGACATCTTTGCCATAGAGGGAGTACAAAGTAGGTTCACCAGATTGATTCCTGGGATGGCAGGACTTTCATATGAAGAAAGACTGGATGAACTGGGCTTGTACTCGTTGGAATTTGGAAGATTGAGGGGGGATCTGATTGAAACGTATAAGATCCTAAAGGGATTGGACAGGCTAGATGCAGGAAGATTGTTCCCGATGTTGGGGAAGTCCAGAACGAGGGGTCACAGTTTGAGGATAGAGGGGAAGCCTTTTAGGACCGAGATTAGGAAAAACTTCTTCACACAGAGAGTGGTGAATCTGTGGAATTCTCTGCCACAGGAAACAGTTGAGGCCAGTTCATTGGCTATATTTAAGAGGGAGTTAGATATGGCCCTTGTGGCTACAGGGGTCAGGGGGTATGGAGGGAAGGCTGGGGCGGGGTTCTGAGTTGGATGATCAGCCATGATCATAATAAATGGCGGTGCAGGCTCGAAGGGCCGAATGGCCTACTCCTGCACCTATTTTCTATGTTTCTATGTTTAAGAACCAAATGGTTCAAGTAGCTGTTCTTGAACCAGGTTGTAATGGACTTCAGACCTTTGTAATGACTGCCTGATCATAGTTGCAGGAAGGTGGCTTGCGGATGAAGAGCTCTTTAATGATAACTGCTGACTTCAAGACCAGCACCTCCTGTAGATGTTACCGATGGTGGGAAGGGATATGCCCATGATGTACCAGTCTGTGTCCACTATCTGTCCAGCTTCTTACATTCCTGTACATCTGAATTTCCACATTAGACCATGATGTAGCCAGTCAGAATTCCTTCAACTGTAGATCTGTGAAAGCTTGTCAGTCTTTGGTGACACACCGAACATCCTTAATCTGCTAAGATAGATGTTGGCTGACTTTCCTTATGATTACATCTTAGTACTGATAAGCTAAGTGAAGCTCTGTGACTGGTTGGAGTAGAGCTACTGCATGGCTTAATACGAAGTTTATCCAGTATTTTCTTATTGGGTTTCATATTTCCAACTGCGGTTAATTTGATTTTCATTATCCATCTGACATGCTTTTTGATCTTCAAATAGTATCTCTCTGGCTGACTATTTCCAGCAGTATCCATTCCTAATTCAGATTTCCGATATCTGCAGACTGTCGGTCATATTGAAACTCCAATGTGCTTTGCTATATTTAAACAGGAATGGTATAGTATTAACTTAAAGTTCCTTTAAAATCTCGCTGAACTTCTTTAATAAGAGCCAATTAATGGATTCTGCTGTCAGTTTTGTGAAATTACAAAATGACGGGAACACCCCTTGCTAATCATTCATTCTTGCCAGGATCACAGCTACGCAGGCAGGGGAAAATAAAGGTATAGCTTTCAAAATCAGATGTCTCCAGGAGGTAAATCCCCAAGCAGGAACATGACTATCAAATATATGTTAATCCAGAGGTTGAAATATGGGCAGGTGTTTGATGTTCACCAGCATATTTATGACAAGCCAGACACAGAGATGTAAAGTGTCTATGAATCAACATATTGACAGGTGAGAGGCAACAAGGTGGAATTTTAGATCAAGAGAAGTTCCAACCTAACTCACGGTTGTCAAGGAAACAACTTTAATTTACTTCAAAGGCAGAAACTTCAACAGTTTTTGGAGGCGAATACCTTTTCAGCCCACGTATTCTCTGTGTTTTGCCTTGATGTTCACTTCACAAATACGTAACCTGCTGTTTTAGTTGATCAGGTAACTGCAGCCACTGATGGGGCCTTTGAACCAGAAAAGGACGAACACAGAGAGGAAGCATCCTTTGGCAGGTGTCACCTGTGAATGAGAAGGGGTAGCTCCATCTCCAATGTGAGACAGCCATGAGCTCAAGTCTTACTCTGAAGACTACAGCATACATATGAAGGTTGCCTGGCCAATATCCATGATTCAAGATTCAAGTATATTTATCAAACGTGCATCGAAACATACAGTGGAATGCATTGTTTGCATTACAACCAACACATCCAAGGCTGTGCTGGGGTTAGCCCTCAAGTGTTGCCACACTTTCCAGTGCCAACATAGGATGCCCACGCTGCTCAGCAGAACACCACAGAACAAAACAAAATAGAACCCAACAAAACCAAACACAACAAACAGTGTAACAAGCAAACTGAGGCCTATTCCTCCATCCCACCCACACATACACATAGTCCTCTAACCCTAGGGCAGGCCGTCTTCTTCAACCACCAGCCTCTGGGAGACTCAGACTCAGACTCTGACATGCAGACATTAGACTCATTGTAATTTGCAGCGTCAGGGACCTGGCCTTGAATTATGGACTTCCAATTTGACTCTCAGGCCTTGATACTTGACATTCATCCCAGAACCCAGCAATCACTGAACACTAGCCCTTGAACTCAGCACTCTGTGCTGATGGGACCCGAAGATTAGACCCCAAACTCTGATCTCACTGATTCACAAATCCAGTGGGTAACTGGTTCTCATTCCTCCTGCCTGCTTGAAAATTAAGGACACTATGGTACCATTTTTCATGTGATGGGGTGGAGATACGTCTCTACCAAAGGAGGTGTAAGGTGCTCCTTCCCTCTACGAATCTACAGATCACCCTTGAACAAGATGTAGAACTTGCTTAGCCCCCCTGATCAAGGTCACATGAAGACATGGGAGCAAGTGGTGGATGGTCGTTTGAGCAGCTGGGGCATACCACAAGTCCTGGTTATGCAACCTCTGATGTCAGGCAGACAGTCTCTGATGATTATTAATAATGGCTGGGGTCACCCGTCTTGTAAATATGCTGTTCAGAAGAAGGCATTAGCAAACCATTTCCGTAGAAGCATTTGCTAAGAACAATGCTGGTCATGGAAAGACCATGATTGCACACATCATACTGTCACAATGGTGGGGGCATAGGGAGCAAGGGTGGACCCAAATGCAAGACACATCTTGTGAGGTTAATTAAATTTAGTTTATTGTTCGATATCAGGAGAGCTAGGCAGGAGCAGGAGTAGCGAACTGGACAAGGATGGAGGACTACGACTAGGCTGGGACCAAGGGTCTGAGCTAGGACTCTGAATCAGCTCCCAGAACTAGAGGAGATGTGATGAGGCTAGGGTATGGACCAAGCCAGAGACTGGGCAAGGACCCAGTACCTGGGTCTTGCCTTGGGCTTGGACCCCAGAACTAGGCATGGACATGACATGGGCTAAGGGGAGGAGGAACATGGAAAACAGAGCCTCAGTCTCAGGCGAGCAGGTACACTGAACCATGGACACATACACAGAGCACAAAGCCGGGACCCTTCCTTGGGTACAGGACATAGGGCCGGGACTCACACACAGAACAGAGAACCGGGACCCCTCCTTGGGTACAGGACAGAGGGCCGGGACTCACACACAGAACAAAGAACTGGGACCCCTCCTTGGGTACAAGACATAGGGCTGGGACTCATGACCCTCTGCGTGGAAATAGCTAGATGGCCTGACTTGCCCCACGGAGGCAAGGACAAGACAAGACAGAACATGACCCCCCACGGGGCAACGGCAAGACAGCCTGACCTACCCCACAGAGGCGAGGACAAGACAAGATAAGACATGACTCCCCGCGGGGCAACGGCAAGACAGCCAGAATTACCCCCATGGAGGTGAGGACCAGACAAGACAAAACCAACACGAATGAACACCAGACAGTACCTATCTAGCTCCGGTGATGGAACTAGACCAAAGTGCAGGCGGGGGCTGCAGTCGAGAGCTAGAGGCGAGAGGGGCAGAGAAGGGATTCAGACAAGGGGGTAGGACAGGAATCACAGGCCGCCAGGGCCAGGACTTGACTCAGAACTGGGAAGCCGCCAGGGTCAGGAATCGACTTGGTGCTAGAATGCCGCCAGGGCCAGGACTTGACTTGGTGCTTGAATGCCACCAGGGACAGGACTCAACTTGGTGCTTGAATGCCGCTGGAGCCAGGACTTGACTTGGAGCCTTGGGGCAGTGCCGAGCTCTCGACTCGGCCCGGAAACAGTAGACAGCAGTTCTTGATTCCCTCCGGTGGGTTAAATGACGGACCCACCTCGGTGAGGAAACTTTGCAGGCTCGCTTTGGCGAGGTAACTTGACAAGGTTGCTCCGGTGAGGAAGGGCGAAATACCGGCACTTTGGCAGAGACTAGGCTTACTCCGGCCAGATGACATCAGCACACCGTACCTTTGATGACTTTGCAGACGCTCCCATGCCAAATGGCTGAAAGCCGGAGAACATAAACTACCGGTTCAGCCCAGTGTTAATTGCCTCTAATCACCAAAGTCGAGGGACACGGGAAAACAGGGAATCAACGGTCCGGATCGTAACATAAACAAGGTAAATTTAAAGGGACCCCGATCTGGACCATGACACATACAAAGCAGCTAATAATGAAAGAACTATGGTACCTTTTTGGATCTCCCCCTCTCCCTCCCACTTTCAAATCTCTTACTAGCTCCTCTTTCAGTTAGTCCTGACGAAGGGTCTCAGCCCGAAACATTGATTGCACCTCTTCCTATAGATACTGCCTTGCCTGCTGCGTTCACCAGCAACTTCTATGTGTGTTGTACCATTTTAAAGGTGACTTTTACTAAGGTGCCTTGGTCAATATAAATTAAAGGCCATTAGTAATTGGTATATTATTGTCATAGGTAATATATTTGTTATGCATGTCATCCATGATCATTCATAACATCATTATATTGCAGTTGTACGAGGGAAAAAGAAATAACAGAATGCAGAATATAGTGCCACAGTTACAGACAATATGCAGTGCAGGCAGGCAACAAGGTGTAAAGTTATGAAAAAGTAGATTTTGAGGTCAAGATTCCATTGTTTCATGCAAGAAATCCATTTGATAGTCTTATAGCAATGGGGTAGCAGCTGTCCACGAGCCAAGATTCTGTATCTTCTGCCCAATGTGAGAGGGGAAAAAAGAGAATGTCCTGGGTGTGTGGGGACTTTGATTTTGATGACTGCTTTGTTTAGACAGTGAGAATTGTAGGTGGAGTTGTTGATTGCAGACTTTCATGGACTCTATTAAGTTACAGTTATGGTTGTTTTTAACACTTGACATGGGTAAAATGTTAGAAGACTTTTATCTACAGAAGGGCTCTAGCTCAGCATAGTTGGCATCAGCACTTGTTAAAGCCCTTGATGCATAGGCCACAGGTTGCCATGTGTCTTCATGCTGCTGCAATAGTACTGCTCCAAGGCTGAGATGCACTGAGACACATCAGCTGAAGTCTTAATACTCCTTTCTGGAGTTAAGTCTTCAGCACGGGCTCTTCAGTTAGGACTCTTGTCAGCCTCTGGAAACACTCTTCTTGCTTATGAGACCAAATATACTCACTTCTCTGCTTAAGGAGTGACCTAGTTGGTGTTGACACAGTGGACAGTCAAGGGATAAACTTAACCAGGCAAGTCACCATCCCCAGGAAACATCTCACCTCCTCTTTGTTTTGGGTCTTCTCCATGTTTCAATGGCTGACATCTTTACTAGGTCAGGCTTCACTCCATCTTCTGCTATGACATCACCCATGGAAGGCAGTGTCTTAATGCCAAACTCACATTTCTCTTTATTTAAGTACAAGTTGACATTTCATGTCATGTCAAGCACTTGTCTCAGTCGTGAATCATGTTTATCAATCCATCATGGTCTTGCCTACAAAGATCATGCGGATAGCTTTATGGTAGACTTCTGGTGTGGGCAGACTCCTATATGGCAGACAAAGAAAGCAATATCTTCCCTGTCATGTGTTGAAAGTACACAGTCTTGAACTTGCTTCATCAGCCAAAACCCAGACGATGCCTTGAGTTTGCTAAAACATTCAGCACCTCCAAACTGGGACATGACCTCCTCCCACATTGGCAATTAAAAATGCTCTCTCCTGATGGCTTTATTGAGATCTCTTGGGTCTAGACATATCCACAATGCTCCATTTTTCTTCTGCACAATGACCAGTGAGCTCACACAATCTGTTGTTTTTCAATTTTCAGTACGACATTTATCCATTCCAAGCATGCTAGTTCTTGTTTACGTTTGACTGTAAGTGCAAACTGAACTTTCCTACATGCATGAACAACAGGAGCTACTGTCCCATCTATACGAATTTTATGTACACCAGGTAACCATCTGAGCCAGTCAAAGACATCTGTGTACTCTTCCATGGGTGAATTGTGAGCAACAACACAAAATGCTGGAGAAACTCAGCAAACCAGGCAGTATCTATGGGAAAAAGTAAGGTCAGCGTTTTTGGGTCGAAACATCAACTGTACTTTTTTCCATAGATGCAGCCTGGCCTGCTGAGTTCCTTCAGCATTTTGTGTGTGTCCTCAGATTTCCAGCATCTGCAGATTTTCTCTTATGAGTGAATTGTGATCACCTTTGGACTGCGAAGTCAGTACTAAAACTTTTTTCACCAGGTTGAGCTTTTGACATGCACTCAGACCTAATAATGTCTGCACTTGCTTTTCTACAATCAGTAGATGTGTCTTCAGGTACTGTCCCTTGTGCTTGAAGGTCACTATACTGGAACATTCCTTTTACTGGAGCCTTCTCTCTAGTATAGCCTGTCATTTTCATTTTTAACTTCACTGGGTGTATCTTTATCCTTAATTTGAGAAGCCTGTAATCATCGATTAACAACAGATTCACCTGGGCTCTGGGGTCAAGCTTGAATGGAGTTACTGTCCTCATTCACAGTCACTGGAACAATCCATTCTGTCTTACCAGCACCAGTAATTTGTATGAATCTACAAAGGCTTGCTCCATTTCCTCAGCTACCATGTGCACCTTTATCTTGGTAGCCCTAGCTTTGCAGCCCTTTGCAAAATGATTCATCTTCTCTCAATTATTACAGGACTTTCCATAAGCAGGAAATATATTTGCAATGTGCCTACCTTCTACCTCTGCTTCATTTGCTGTCTGAGCCTTCCTTTTCACTTTGCTGTTGCCTTGGGAAACGGCTTGTTTTCACAGCAGGGACTGGTGTGTCTGCTTTGTGCAACACCTTAACTTGTGCTCATGTGGACCCTTCTTCCCTACACATATCCACAACCTTTTCCATCATCAAATCTTTTTCACGGAGCACTCTTTCTAGGGCCCCATTATCTGGGATTCCACAAACTATTTTGTCTCTTAACTAGTGCGTCTTTCAGATCTCCAAATTAACAGGACTTACTCAGTGGGTGAAGCTCAGCTAAGTATTGGTCAAAGCTAACACCTTATTTCTGATCACAGGAAAAGAACTTGTATCTCTCAAATGCGATGTTTATTTTGGGACAAAAAACTCCTCAAATTTTGCCATCAGAGTGCCCAATTTCAAGGCTGTCTCATCAACTTGAAACCTGGTATAGATATCCAAAATATCTTTGCCAATTACGTGAGGAAAAATAGATGCTTTCAATTTTTCATCAGCCACTCCTGCTCCACTAGCCACTAAATATATATTAATTGTGCCTTGAAGCGTTTCCAGTTATCCATTAGATTGCCGGTAAACTGCATAGGTGCCTGAGATCTTAGCTTATCCATGATGGAAATTTTCAGCCTGAATTCATGGAAGTCAGGAACAACGTGCCCTCTGGCTTCGCTAGCTAACCAACTTCACTTGCTGCTAGAACCTTCCGTACCCATGCAGTCCTTACCTCAGAAGCACATAATATCCATGTGTTTAGACCTCACACTGACTTCTGACACAATGTTATGTTTGTTCTTAACAAAGACAAACTTGGCATAGGTAAAATGCTAGAACGTTTTTATTTACAAATGTGATCTTGTTCAACACCGAGTGCATGCAGCTACCTCACCAACGTCACTTCCAGTTGCAAGGTGGAACAACCATGTTGCCCACTGGGAACTGAAGAACTTTATTATGTTCACAGGTAATAACACAGTCATAGGGACTATGTACAAACTCCTTATAGACAGCGGCAGGAAACGCACCTCGTGCTCTAGTGTTGTAAAGTGTAGCGTTAATTGCTATGCCACTGTGCTGCCAACAAATTCTCACAATCAACCTCTTCTTTGTACACTAATTCTACCCAACCTATTTTAATTTTTATCTGTTTGTTAATATATCTGAAATCTGGAGTCAGATGATTACAAAAATATCGAACATTAGAGCCCAAGACAACTGCTTCGACCCTTGATAAAGTGCCAACTTTTTTAACTACTCTAAGATCAATCTAATTCCCTTTCTTCTACATAGCCCTCTATTTTTCTACCATCCATGTGCCTTTCTAAGAGATTCTTAGGTGCCTCTGATTCATAAAAATGGTGTTCTGCATTGGAAATCAGTACTAAAAAATGGTTTCCTTAGTAACTTCAAAGTTCATAGTAAATTTGTTAAGTGTGCATGCGCCGGTCGTGCATGCTGCCTGTTACAGCCGTTCCAATCAGTATTCTTACTTTTTTCTTCTTACTTTTTAACTTACGTTATTTTTTGTATTTTTTTTTCACGGTAACACGTCGAAGCTGCACCCTGTCTAACATGCTGGTAGAGAGAGTTTTATTTGGGTTTTTAGCGCTGGAAATAGTTACATTCCGACACATCTCATTAGCGGGGCAGAAGCATGGTCGCATTGTTTATTCCAGGGACCAGCTGCTTGCGCTTATGCCGGCCGGTTTAGCGAGCAGAGCGGCGGACACCCCTGCTGAAATCTGGAGGAAAGCATACAGAGGATACAGAGGGGATCACAAAGTCGAGGAAAGAGGACCGGGTTGAGACAACGGAGACTTATGGAGAAGAGGAGTTCGGTGGGTAATAAAATGGATGAGTTCACGGCGCTAGCCAGGTGTCAGAAAACGTTTTGGGAGTGCAGTGTTATGTGTTTCACTGGAACAGGGCTGCACGAGGACATACTCGATCAAAACTTTTCCACAGACGGCTTCCAGACCTTTCGGGCTGACCGGAAGTACACTGAGAGCGGTAAGCGTAGAGGAGTTGGGTGCTTACTGTTCTGGGTAACAACAGATGATGCAATCCAGGTCATATTATGATCGAGGAACGTGTTTGTAGACCGAATATTGAACTTTTTACTGTTGGACTTCGGCCATATTCCACCAAGATACAACACTGGGCAGCACGGGAGGTCATTCCTGCCTGTGACCATTGAACTTACAGCTCCTTCCGTGGAGGGTCAGACACCCTGAGCCAATAGACTGGTCCTGGACTTATTTTCCATCTGACATAATTTGCATTTTATTGTTTAATTGTTTACGGTTTTTGTATTGCTATATTTATGCTCTGTTCTTGGTTGGTGCGGCTGTAACGAAACCCAGTTTACCTCGGGATCAATAAAGTATAACTATCTATCTATCTATGTTATCGAAGTATATACTGAATACTATATATAAATATGTACTGAACTGTGTAAAAGTCTTAGGCACATGTAAAAGAATTCTCTAAAGCAAAGATGCTTTTAAAATAATGAAATGAAATGTTTCTAAATATCAAAAAAAAACTACCAAAAGCAGTAAACAGTAACAAGATCAATCAAATCAATATTTGGTGTGACCACCCTTTTCCTTTAAAACTGCATCAATTCTCTTCGGTACACTGTTGTGTAATTTTATAAGAAGATCAGCTGGTAGGTTGTTTCATGCATCTTGAAGAACTTGCCACCATTCTTCTGCAGACTTTGGCTGTCTTGCTTCCTTCTGCCTATCCATGTAATCTCAAACAGCCTCAATGATGCCGAGATCAGTGCCCTGTGCAGGCCATACCATCTGAAACAGTATAAAAAAAATCTGGGGTGCCTAAGACTTTTGCAGTGTACTGTATCACCCTGAGATTCATTTTCTTGCGGACATTCACAATGAAGAAAATGAAAAACTACTCAAAAACAGAAACTGACAACAACCACTGAGCAAAAGAAGAGAAACTGTATAATAAAAAAAAACAATAAATCATTAAATAAATAATACTGAGGGTATGAATTGTAGAGTCCTTCAAAATTAGCCCATGGGTTTTAATAGGTACTGCTGTGTACAAACATCTACTGATGCTTCCGGACACACCTTCAGTGATGTTCCTGGAATCATTGGGTGTTTCGGGTCTTTCAACATCATACAACCTCCTCCAGGTGACCCAGTCGGGGCTGATCAGACCCCAGCTTGTGTCCAGATGGCTAGCTACTTATGACTCCATGGCTCCCCTCTTTTGAGCCACAGCCATCTTATACTTTATACTTTATAGTTTATCGTCGCCAAACAAATTATACTAGAACGTACAATCATCACAGCGATATTTGATTCTGCACTTCCCGCCCCCGGATTACAAATTAATAGTAAATATTAAAAATTTAAAGTATAGATCATAAATAGAAAATAGAAAAATGGAAAGTAAGGTAGTGCAAAAAAACCGAGAGGCAGGTCCGGATATTTGGAGAGTACGGCCCAGATACAGGTCAGGATCCGTTCAACAGTCCTATCACAGATGGAAAGAAGCTGTTCCCAAATCTGGCTGTACGAGTCTTCAAGCTCCTGAGCCTTCTCCCGGAGGGGAGAGGGACGAAAAGTGTGTTGGCTGGGTGGGTCGTGTCCTTGATTATCCTGGCAGCACTGCTCTGACAGCATGCAGTGTAAGGTGAGTCCAAGGATGGAAGATTGGTTCGTGTGATGTGCTGCGCCGTGTTCACGATGTTCTGCAGCTTCTTTCGGTCTTGGACAGGACAACTTCCATACCAGGTTGTGATACACCCTAGAAGAATGCTTTCTACAGCGCATCTATAAAAATTAGTGTGGGTTTTAGGGAACAGGCCAAATTTCTTTAGTTTTCTCAGGAAGTAAAGGCGCTGGTTGGCCTCCTTAGCAGTGAACTCTGCTTGATTGGACCAAGTCAGGTCATTTGTGATATTGACCCTGAGGAACTTAAAGCTTTTGACCTGTTCCACTTGCGCACCACAGATGTAAATTGGGTCGTGCGGTCAGCTACTCCTTCCGAAGTCAACAACCAATTCCTTCGTCTTGCTAACGTTGAGGGGTAGGTTTTTGTCTTCGCACCATGCCACCAGGTTCTTAATTTCCTCTCTGTACTCAAACTCATCATTACCCGAGATACGTCCTACAATTGTTGTGTCATCAGCAAACTTATATATTGAGTTCAATGGAAACTTGGCTACACAATCATGGGTGTACAGTGAGTATAGCAGGGGGCTGAGTACACAGGCCCCTTGAGGCCCTCTCTGCCGCATCGATGATACTGTGGATGGCTCCCCTCTTCCTCTCTCCCTCGATGCCCAAATTGCTGAAGGCTCTAGCTAAGGAACGGGCCCCTACAACCAACCTCCACCGGGAGACACTTCGCTCTCCATCCAGCCTGCTGACAGTTGCTGACCAATCCTGCATACTTGGAGAGCTTCCTTTCAAAGACCTCTTCCAAGCTATCTTCCCATGGGACTGTCAGCTCCAGCAGCACCACTTGCTCAGTAGACTCAGATACTAGAACAATGTCTGGTCGCAGGGTGGTGGCTGCCATATGGTTGGGGAACTTCAGCTGCCGTTCGATGTCCACCAACAGCTGTGGATTGTCCCAAAGAATGAATGACAGTTAAACCTTAGAACCACAAAGACCACCCCCCCCGATCCCCCCTCCCATGCATAAGCCAATGACTCCCCCTCACCTTCAAATAAAGCAGTGGTGCCCTCCATTGAGCACTCAAGCATGCAGCAAAGCATCAATAAAGGCGTAGACTTGCTGTACTCCAAAGACTACTCGTTCACCCGGTAATTTGTCATACCATAGGCTCACTCTCTCCCTAATAAGGGAAAAAGGGGTGTCCCCGTTTCACAGCAAGAGGGAAGACATAACAAACAACTCCATGATTTACACTGTTAAAAGTCTGTTGTGTCGATTTTTCGGAGCTCTGTGCCCAGAGAGTCAGCCCCAGAAAAGTGCAGCTCTTTGGACACACAGCCCACGGCACTTAACCCACTGCTCCCGATGTTCCCTCTTCTCCCGCGACGCCTCA
This sequence comes from Mobula hypostoma, assembly GCF_963921235.1. Lineage (NCBI taxonomy): Eukaryota > Metazoa > Chordata > Chondrichthyes > Myliobatiformes > Myliobatidae > Mobula > Mobula hypostoma. Next base: position 4,466,986 of record NC_086103.1, read on the forward strand.
GTCAGGGGCACCAGCCTAGAACCAGCACGTTTCCAGAGCTGTGAAAATCTGGCACTGTGAAGGCGCACTAGCCTTCCAGGCCGCGACCTTGGCGTATCAAAAAGCGCCCAGTCATGAGGCCCTGAGAGCAGGTCCCATTCCTGCAAAGAACCAAGGTCAGAGTGTAACTCCAGGTCAGGGTCTTCAAAAGGAAAAAATCTTTTTAGAATTGAATTGAGTGAAGTTATCCGTGCTGGCTCAGGAGCCTGATGGTTGAAGGGCAATAACTTTTGGACCTCTTTGTCAATAAATCAGAAATCAGGACTCAGATAGTTCCAGTTTGAACTGTCTTAGAGCAATGTTTGAGGGGATTTTGTTCTTCAGATTTTGGAGGTAGCTGAGAGTTTAACTTTGTCATCACTGCCTCAAGACAATGCTAAAGCCTGGCTAACAAACTCATCTGGGGTGGTTGAAAGAAGTGTGGGACCAGTCTATCTTTTCATTTGTAGAGTGTAGGTTTCAATGGTGAAGCTATCACTTCTTTTCCACTCTCATTTGCCTTTGGGAAGGTAGCAATGAGCCACTTGTTAAACTGCAGCTGTACTGGAGAGGGCAAGACTTTTCAGTACTTATTACCTTTCTGAGGTAATCCCACAGTGTTGTTAGAACATAGAACGATACAGTAGAAGAAACAGGCCCTGAACAAATTAACTAATGACAACTGATCTCTTCTGTCCGTACATGGCCCATATACCTCCATTCTCTGCATATATAACTGCCTATGTCATATCAGCCTCTACCACTAGTGTTGGATTCTGATACTTCTGAAATTCAAAGGTTCTTTGAAAGACAAGAACTAGGCATAAAACTTGTAGCTAAGATCATTTTATTAAGTATTCCAGGAGCGGAAATAAGCAAGAAAAAGGAGAACAAAGGAAATAGTAATTGTGATCTTCTCATACACAGACTAGAGATTAACAAAAATTCCAGTGATAACAATTCACCTATAAAATACCCAGACTCAAGTGATGTGGCATCCGCTACTGGAAAGTAATAAGCTGCAAGAAAAATAACAAACACAGGAGATTCTGCAGATGTTGGAAATCTAGAGCACCACACACAAAATGCTGGAGGAACCCAGCAGATCAGGCATGCATTGGATAGAAATAAACAGTCAACATTTCCAATCAAGACACTTCCTGATTGAAAAGGAAGGGGAAGAAGCCAGAATAAGGTGTGGTGGTGGTGGGGGAGATGAAGGCGTAGAAGCTTGCAGGTGAGAATAGATGTGGGAGAAGGTGAATAGGTGGAGGAAGGAGATGAAGTGAGAAGCCAGGAGGTGATCAGTGGAAAAAGTAAAGGGTTGGAGAAGGAGGACTATGAAAGGAGATAAAAGTGGACCATGGGGGAAAGGGAAGGAGGAGCTGGCACCAGAGGGAGGTGATATGCAGTTGAGGAGAGGCGGGGGGGGGGGGCGTGGTAAGAGGAAAGACGAAGTGGGAATGGTAGAGAGAAAGAAAAATAAAATAATTCTACATCCTACTCCAACAAGAGGGAGTTCAAGGATTTAGACCCAGCAATGCTAAAGGAACTTATTTCCATGTTAGGAAGATGTGGGCAGCTGAGAAGAGAAGCTGCAGGTGCTGGTTTTCCCTGCTACCGTTGTCTTTCTTGGAGGAAGGAATTGCAGTCTTGGAGCACACTGGGCAATGAACTGCAAAACATTTTGTAAGCAAAGCATACTGCCAATATTGTGCACCAAATGTGAAGGGACTGAATATTTAGGACAGAGAATAAGTTGTCCATTCAAGCTTTGAGCTTTCTGAGTATGTTTGGTGCTCCAGTTTTGAAAACAATTTAATTCATCTTGGTTAAAAGGTCAGCACAACATCATGGCCTGAAGGGCCTGTACTATGCTGTTCTATTTTCTACATTCTGTGTTCACAAAACAGAACACAATAATGTAGCTGAAATGAAACGGAACCAGAAATCCAATGGCAAGATGGAACTTAAATTCATTTAAATGTCAGAGAACTTGAAAGTACTGTTTAAAAAAGGGAATAAAACGTAATAAATGTTGTGGCTCTGATTGCCTCTTCTCTATACTTCCAACATGTGCTCCAGAACCGGTCATTTCATTGGTGACGATGGAGCCTCGAGGTATCTACTGTTAAAGCTATGGAGACAGGATTCTTTAGAGCATTGTTGATATTGATCCAATGTTCTTCCAGAGTCAAGAATGAGGCATAAAGCTTGGTGGTTATGACTGTTTTATTAAGTGTTACAAGAACAAAGGATGATCAAAGAAGAAGGCATGGTCGTCTCAGACTTGGACAAGTGATAGACAATATTCCAGTGAACAGGATTAGAACCATTATTAGGTTTAATATCACTGGCATATGTTGTGAAATGTGTTATTTTGTGCCAGAAATACAGTGCAATACATAATAATATTTAAAAACTGCAAATGCAAAAACAGATTAAATAAAGAAGAAAATAGTAAGGTAGCGTAACACACACTAAATACTGAAGGAACCCAGCAGACCAGGAAGCATCTATGGAAAAAAGTGCACTTGACATTTCAGGCCCAGACCTTTCATCAGGACTGGAAAATAAAAGATAAGGAGTAGATTTAAAAGGTAGGGGGAGGGGCTTTTAAAAAATGTTGAAGGGAAAATTTAAACTTCTTCAGGGTAGGTATCCCTGGAAAAGACTTTGCAGAGTAATACTGTAATCCAATCAGTGTAGTGTATATGGGTTCATTGTCCATTTGAAATCAGATTGACAGAAGGGAAGAAGCTGTTCACAAAATGTTGAGAGTATGTCTTCAGGCTCCTGTATCTCCTCCCGATGGTAAAAAAAAAACTGTGTTGATAGCAATTAACGTCTAAAATAGCCAGATTCAAGTGTTCTGCAGAAAAAAACTCCAAGTACTTCCAGAAAAATATAGAATCAGCTATATTACAATTACTGTAAGATTTACCAAACTATTATATGCCTAGGAGATTATATAAAAAATATAAGCAAGCAATGGAAAATACCAGAAAAATTAGAAATTCTACATCTAATCCAACCATCATAATTTTATTAAGCAGAGTCAACATAGATTTTATGCAGAGAAAATCATTTTCAACAAATGTTGGCATATTTTTAATTAAATAAAACTACCTACATAGATGAGGTGGCACTGATAGATATAATATTTTCTGAATCTCTGAAGACACTTGATGAGCAGTCATGTGTAAGGGCCGACAGAACTGGGGTTACGTATAAGCTTAAAGGGCAAAGAATAAGATCAAACACATTGTGATTCAGATTTCCAGGTTTTTGTTGGTGATAGACCACTGGAGCCAGTCCTGAGTCCTCAGCTTTGTGCCACCAGTGTAACAGTTGGCACAACACTATCACTGCTCTGGGCATCAGAGCTGGGAGTACAATTCCAACACCGCCTCAAAGGAGTTTGTACGTCCTCCCTGTGAACCCATGTGGGTTTCAGTGGTTTCTTCCCACATTCCAAAGACATACCAGTTAGTAGATTAATCGGTCATTGTAAATTCTTCTGCGATGAGGCTCAGGTTAAATAGGGGGTTGCTGAGCAGTGCAGACGGGTCTGTTCTGCATTGTATCTCTAAATAAAATGTGCACGCTGGGACCCAAACTCTGTCATAGTCATAGTCATACTTTATTGATCCCGAGGGAAATTGGTTTTCGTTACAGTTGCGCCATAAATAATAAATAGTAATAAAACCATAAATAGTTAAAAAGTAATATGTAAATTGTGCCAGGAAATAAGTCCAGGACCAGCCTATTGGCTCAGGGTGTCTGACCCTCCAAGGGAGGAGTTGTAAAGTTTGATGGCCACAGGCAGGAATGACTTCCTATGACGCTCTGTGTTGCATCTTGGTGGAATGAGTCTCTGGCTGAATGTACTCCTGTGCCCACCCAGTACATTATGTAGTGGATGGGAGACATTGTCCAAGATGGCATGCAACTTGGACAGCATCCTCTTTTCAGACACCACCGTCAGAGAGTCCAGTTCCATCCCCACAACATCACTGGCCTTACAATGAGTTTGTTGATTCTGTTGGTATCTGCTACCCTCAGCCTGCTGCCCCAACACACAACAATAGACAATAGACAATAGGTGCAGAAGTAGACCATTCGGCCCTTCGAGCATGCACCGCCATTCTGAGATCATGGCTGATCATCTACTATCAATACCCGGTTCCGGCCTTGTCCCCATAACCCTTGATTCCCTATCCATAAGATACCTATCTAGCTCCTTCTTGAAAGCATCCAGAGAATTAGCCTCCACTGCCTTCTGAGGCAGCGCGTTCCACACCTCCACAACTCTCTGGAAGAAGAAGTTCCTCCTCAACTCTGTCCTAAATGACCTACCCCTTATTCTTAAACCATGCCCTCTGGTACTGGACTCTCCCAGCATCTGGAACATATTTCCTGCCTCTACCTTGTCCAATCCCTTAATAATCTTATATGTCTCAATCAGATCCCCCCTCAATCTCCTTAATTCCAGTGTGTACAAGCCCAGTCTCTCTAACCTCTCTGCGTAAGACAGTCTGGACATCCCAGGAATTAACCTAGTGAACCTATGCTGCACCACCTCCACAGCCAGGATGTCCTTCCTTAACCCTGGAGACCAAAACTGCACACAATACTCCAGGTGTGGTCTCACCAGGGCCCTGTACAAATGCAAAAGGATTTCCTTGCTCTTGTACTCAATTCCCTTTGTAATAAAGACCAACATTCCATTAGCCTTCTTCACTGCCTGCTGCACTTGCTCATTCACCTTCAGAGACTGATGAACAAGTACTCCTAGATCTCTTTGTATTTCTCCCTTACCTAACTCCACACTGTTCAGATAATAATCTGCCTTCCTGTTCTTGCTCCCAAAGTGAATAACCTCACACTTATTCACATTAAACGCTATCTGCCAAGTTTCTGTCCACTCACCCAGCCTATCCAAGTCACCTTGAATTCTCCTAACCTCCTCATCACATGTCACACTGCCACCCAGCTTAGTATCATCAGCAAACTTGCTGATGTTATTCACAATGCCTTCCTTTAAATCATTGACGTAAATCGTAAACAGCTGTGGTCCCAATACCGAGCCCTGTGGCACCCCACTGGTCACCACCTGCCATTCTGAGAAACACCCATTCACTGCTACCCTTTGCTTTCTATCTGCCAATCAGTTTTCTATCCATGTCAATATCCTCCCTCCAATGCCAATGAGCTCTGATTTTACCCACCAGTCTCCTATGTGGTACCTTATCAAATGTCTTCTGAAAGTCAAGGTACACCACATCCACTGGATCTCCCGCGTCTATCTTCCTGGTTACATCCTCGAAAAACTCCAATAGATTAGTCAAGCATGAATTGCCCTTGGTAAATCCATGCTGGCTCGGCCCAATCCTATCACTGCTATCAAGATATGCCGCTATTTCATCTTTAATAATGGACTCTAGTATCTTCCCCACTACTGATGTTAGGCTAACAGGGCGATAGTTCTCTGTTTTCTCCCTCCCTCCTTTCTTAAAAAGTGGGATAACATTAGGCATTCGCCAATCCCAGGAACTGATCCTGAATCTAAGGAACATTGGAAAATGATCACCAATGCATCTGCAATTTCCAGAGCCACCTCCTTTCGTACCCTAGGATGCAGACCATCTGGACCTGGGGATTTGTTAGCCTTCAGTCCCGTCAGTCTACTCATCACCGTTTCCTTCCTAATGTCAATCTGTTTCAGTTCCTCTGTTACCCTGTGTCCTTGGCCCATCCATACATCTGGGAGATTGCTTGTGTCTTCCCTAGTGAAGACAGATCCAAAGTACTTATTAAATTCGTCTGCCATTTCTCTGTTTCCCATAACAATTTCTCCCAATTCATTCTTCAAGGGCCCAACATTGTTCTTAACTATCTTCCTTCTCTTCACATACCTAAAAAAATTTTGCTATCCTCTTCTATATTCCTAGCTAGCTTGCGTTCATACCTCATTTTTTCTCCCTGTATTGCCTTTTTAGTTAAGTTCTGCTGCTCCTTAAAAATTTCCCAATCATCCGTCTTCCCATTCACCTTAGCTCTGTTATACTTCTTTTTTAATGCTATGCTATCTCTGACTTCCTTTGTCAACCACTGTGGCCACTTTCCCCCCTTTGAATCCTTCCTTCTCCGGGGGATGAATTGATTTTGCACCTTGAGCATTATTCCCAAGAATACCTGCCATTGCTGTTCCACTGTCTTTTCTGCTAGGATATCCGACCAGTCAACTTTGGCCAGCTCCTCCCTCATGGCTCCATAGTCTCCTTTGTTCAACTGCAATACTGACACTTCTGATCTGCCCTTATACCTCTCAACTTACAGATAAAAACTTATCATATTATGGTCACTACCTCCTAATGGCTCCTTTACTTCAAGATCACTTATCAAATCCTGATCATTGCACAACACTAAATCCAGAATAGCCTTATCCCTGGTCGGCTCTCGTACACGCTGCTCCAAAAATGCATCCTGTAGGCACTCTACAAACTCCCTATCCTGGGGTCCAGTACCAACCTGATTTTCCCAGTTCACCTGCATGTTGAAATCCCCCATAACTACTGTGACATTTCCTTTGCCAAATGCCATTGTTAACTCCCTGTTCAACTTGCACCCAATATCCATGCTACTGTTTGGGGGCCTGTAGATAACACCTATTAGGGTCTTTTTGCCCTTACTGTTCCTCAGTTCTATCCACACTGACTCTAATTCTCCTGATTCTATGTCCCCCCTTGCAAGGGACTGAATCTCATTCCTCACTGGCAGGGCCACCCCACCCCCTCTGCCCACCTTTCTGTCCCTTTGATAGCACGTATACCCTTGTACATTCAATTCCCAGGTCTGATCCCCCTGCAGCCATGTCTCCGTTATCCCAACAACATCATAGTTACCCATTCGCACCTGAGCTTCAAGCTCATCCGCCTTATTTCTGACACTTCACACATTCAGATATAGAATTTTTAACCCAACAGCAAACATGATAGCACTGGCCACTACAGACTCGTAGAACATCCTCAGCATCGCCCGGCAGATGTTAAAGGACCTCAGCCTCATCAGGAAATAGAGATGGCTCTGACTCTCAGTGTTCTTTGACCAGTCCAGTTTATTGTCAATTCTATCCCCGGGTATTTGTAATCCTCCACCATGTCTACCCTGACCCCCTGGATGGAAACAGGGGTCACCGGTACCTTCCCTCTCCTCAGGTCTACCACCAGCTCCCTAGTCTTTTTCACTATGGTTACACTGTGAAGGCTTAACAGAGTATGACAAAGCACTATGGGAGTACCTTCAACATGTGGAATCACATTCTGCAAGTACACCGGCTGACAGGGATTGGCATCAACATCAACAGTACATGAACAAAACAAAATTTGCTGGGAATACTCAGCAAATCATGCAGCTACTGCAGAGGGAGAACCAGAATTAAAGTTACACATCAATAACTGTAATCAGAAATCTTTCTCTTTTAGATATATTGGGGTAGAACAATGGTGAATTTAATGTAATCCCTGGAAACCGAGGTAATGGAGTTGAGGGAGGGAGAGGAAGAATCAGAGATGAGCTTTGTGAAGATGGCAGCAGGTTGGATATTGGTACCACAGTTGATGGAAATTTTGAATTCAGGATTCTATACTGATGTATCAGAATAAAGGATAAAAGAAGGGACTTCAGAAAGGGGAATTCAGGAAAACACACACCAGTGCTCATTGAGGGGTCAGCAGTGGAAGAAGTTTATCAACTTAAAGTCCATGGTGCCAATATCTCTGAAGATCTATCCTGGGTCCAACTTGCTGATGCAATTACAAAGAAGGCATGCAAAAATCTATATTTCATAAGGAGTTTGAGGAGATATGGTGTGTCTCCAAAGACACTAGCAAATTTCTCCTGACGTACAGCATTCTAACTGGTTGCATCACCATCTGGTATGGAGGCTCCAATGCACAGCATCAGAAAAAGCAGCAGCAGATTGTAAATTCAGTCAGCCCCATCATGAGCACCAGCCTTCCAACCATCAAAGGCATCTATAAAAGCTGATGCCTCAAGAAGGTGGCATCCATCATTAGGGACCCACAACATCCAGGGCATAACCTCTTTTCATTGCTACTATCAGGTAGCAGGAACAGGGCTAACAGACACACACTCAACATTTTAGAAAGAGCTTTTTCTCCTCTGCCGTCAGGTTTTTGATCCGTCCATCAACCCATGAAGACTGCTTCACTATTTTGCTCAACTTATTTTTTATATTTCAGATTGTAACTTCTAGAATACTAATGTATTGCACTGCATTGCTGTCGTAAAACGGCATTTTTCACAACATATGTCAGTGATAATAAACTGACTGTGATTCTGAAGCTGCAGAACATGAACCATTTCACAAATCTGACAAGAAGGTTATCTCACTTGGACCGTTCCAGATTCCCAATGTTACAGCTTTTATTTTAGAGAGATGAGTGAAAGGAGATGTTCCCCGTGTAAGAATACCAACAGCCTGCTTGGCGTACAGGTCTTCCATGCATTGGAAGGAGGGGTAAACAAGTTAGATGTGCAAGGAGAAAAAATGCCATTGGGTGCCAGGACAATTGAAAACAAAACGAAGCTGGAGGTGTTTCAGATGGGCACCATGGTAGCGTTGTAGTTAGTGCAATGCGATTGCTGCTCAGAGTATCAGAGTTCAGAGACCAATTCCAGCATCATCTGTAAGGGGTCTGTACATTCTCCCTGTGGAATGCATCTGTTTCCTCCGGGTGCTCCAGTTACCAAGGTAAGTACTGGTAAGTTAGTTATCATAGTCATAGTCATAGTCATAGTCATAGTCATACTTTATTGATCCCGAGGGAAATTGGTTTTCGTTACAGTTGTACCATAAATAATTAAATAGTAATAAAACCATAAATAGTTAAGTAGTAATAGGTAAATTATGCCAGGAAATAAGTCCAGGACCAGCCTATTGGCTCAGGGTGTCTGACCCTCCAAGGGAAGAGTTGTAAAGTTTGATGGCCACAGGCAGGAATGACTTCCTATGACACTTTGTGTTGCATCTCGGTGGAATGAGTCTCTGGCTGAATGTACTCCTGTGCCCACCCAGTACATTATGTAGTGGACGGGAGATATTGTCCAAGATGGCATGCAACTTGGACAGCATCCTCTTTTCAGACACCACTGTCAGAGAGTCCAGTTCCATCCCCACAACATCACTGGCCTTACGAATGAGTTTGTTGATTCTGTTGGTGTCTGCTACCCTCAGTCTGCTGCCCCAGCACACAACTGTCATTTCAAATTGTCCCGTGATTAGGCTGGTGTTAAACTGGGGGTTGCTGAGCAGTGTAGCTCGAAGGGCTGGGTTGGGAGTGGCCTGTATTGCGCTGTAGCTCAATAAATAAATAAGTAAATAGTCATAGTCATACTTCATTGAACCCAGGGGATCATATGCATGATTATATGCTCTGAGTGTATGTTTGTGATCTTCTGCTGGTGTAGCCCATCCACTTTAAGGTTCGACATGTTGTGTGTGTTCCTCTGCCCATCACTGTTGTAACGTGTGCTTACCTGAGTTACAGTCACCTTCCTGTCAGCTTCAACCAGTCTAGCCATTCTTCTCTGACTTCCCTCATTAACAAGGCATTTTCACTCACAGAACTGCTACTCACTAGATTTCTTTTGTTTTTCGCAACACTCTCTGTAAACTCTGGAGAGTGTTGTTTGTGAAAATCCCAGGAGGTCAGCAGTTTCTAACATACTCAAACTATCTTTCTGGTACCAACAATTACTCCACAGTCAAAGTCACTTAGATCACATTTCTTCCCCATTCTGATATTTGGTCTAAACTACAAATAAACCTCTTGACCATGTTTACATGCTTTTATGCATTGGCTTGCTGCAGCATGATTAACTGATTAGAAATTTACATTAATGAGAAGGTATACAGGTATACCTAATAAAGTAGCTACTGAGTGTGTTGATGAATCTGGACATCTGTACCTCCTTCTGCAATTGGAACCTTGACTTCCTAACTGGAAGACCACAACCTGTGTGGTTTGATACTAATATATCCTCCTTGCTGACAATCAACACTGGCGCACCTTAGGGGTGTGTGCTTAGCCCACTGCTCTACTCTCTATATACACATGGCTCAAATACCATCCATAAATTTGCTGACGATACAACCATTGTTGGTAGAATCTCAGATGGTGACGAGAGGGCATACAGGAGTGAGATATGCCATCTAGTAGGGTGGTGCACAGCAACAACCTGGCACTCAATGTCAGTAAGATGAAAGAGCTGATTGTGGACTTCAGGAAGGGTAAGACGAAGGAACACATACCAATCCTCATAGAGAGATCAGAAGTGGAGAGAGTGAGCAGTTTCAAGTTCTTGGGTGTCAAGATCTCTGAGGATCTAACCTGGTCCCAACATATCGATGTAGTTATGAAGATGGCAAGACCATGACTATACTTTATTAGGAGTTTGAAGAGAGTTGGCATGTCAACAAATACACTCAAAAAATTCTATAATTGTAGAAGAGCATTCAGACAGGCTGCATCATTCTCTGATATGGAGCGGCTACTGCACAGGACTGAAAGAAGCTGCAGAAGGTTGCAAATCTAGTCAGCTCCATCTTGGGCACTAGCCTACAAAGTACCCAGGTCTTCTTTAGGGTGTAGTGTCTCAGAAAGGCAGCACCCATTATTAGGGACCTCCAGCACCCAGGGCGTGCCCTTTTCTCACTGTTACCATCAGATAGGAGGTACAGAAGCCCAAAGGCACACACTCAGCCAGTCAGGAACAGCTTCTTCCTCTTCACCATCCGATTCCTAAATGGACATTGAATTTTTGGACACTACCTCACTTTTTTTTAAAATGTACATTATTTCCGTTTTTGCACGTTTTAAAAAATCTATTCAATATACATAAATGATTTACTTGTTTATTTGTTATTATTATTTTTATTTTATTTATTATTTTTTTCTCTGCTAGATTGTGTATTGCATTGAACTGCTGCTGCTGTTAACAAATTTCACATCACATACCTGTGATAATAAACCTGATTCTGATTCTGATTCTATATTAAGCTCAAAATCTTAGAAGTTTCTTCCCCCAGGCAGTTAATCTGATCAAACATTTTAGTTCACGCCCACTCCCCTCTATGTATTAACATGGGCTCTGCATTGTAAACATTTCAAACCACTCTTTATAATGTTGTTTACACTGTAAATGCATTTATGTATACTCCTTTCATATCCATCCTTAAACCTCTAATTTTATTTTCAGTATAATTCCGTATTATTTATAATTGCTGAATGATATTACTTTCTGTTGCATGTTACACTGTGACCAATACATCACAGCAAACTTCTAATACATGTTTAATACCTTGGTTTAAGACCATGCTTTTTGTTATTAATACAGTTATGCTGTTAGGTATTTTATTTTCTGCAGATTTTCTCAAAATGCAATGTGTTCTTCTAATTATATTACACAATCGAGTAATTCAGTTGATTGATAAGTTGTGCTTGTTGAATTTGCCAAGAGTATTTGTCTTGTTAACATTTGGCCAGTAAGATGCCCTGGACCATTCCAGGGGGATCGGGGTAGCCATTTTCTGGAGAGTGTGCTGGAGTTTTGGAGGAGAAAGAAGGGAAATGGAAACGGACAGCTAACATAGAAGAACATGAACTCATTTGGAAGGACAGATTCTGCTGTTGGAGAGTCCTCACACGGTCAATGCTCACGTGGAGAAAGTGCAAATAACTTTTAATTAGCTAGTTATCAAACAACCTTGGAGAAAATTTGCCGCTTTAGACGTTACCTGGTTGTTTATTTATGCTTCATTTGGACTTGGTTTTGCAGGCAGAATTAGTCGGTACCAGGAGTAAACGAGTGAAGAAAACCAGACTGATTAAACAACACTGAGCTCCAAAGATTATTTGCCAAAATAGGGTAATTAATATATGTGTAATGGGCCTTTTACTTTATTGTGGTTTGTTCTAATTTAATATATTTCGTCAATACAACTTCAATCTAACCTTACACTGGTGTGAGTTAATTAACTGCTTCTTGGCTAACAGTTCATTTGCGTGGGTGTGTTAGTATTCAGACAAGTAATATCTCTACTTCCTCTTAAAGGAATATTCAATTTTTTATGTTTTGTGTTTACCCAAAGCATATCTACTCTAGATGTGTTTATTAATTGGAAATGGCCCTTTCATCGTTGTTCCCCATGCATTGTAGAGTACTGTTAGTTTGCATTCTCTGTACTAGTTAACTCACTACAAGTCTACAGTGAGAGGGTTATTGTATATGGCGAATAAAGTTGATTCTTGATAGTTAGACTGAATGCCTTGATCCTGCGCTGAATATTTCATTCCATGTAATTCACTGTTCTCAGCATGAGAGGCTAATGCTCTGTGCTGTTGATACATATTTAAGTGACTCAAGGTAATTCTGGACACAATATGATCTTGAAGAGCTAACTGCTGGCCATGCTTAAATTGCATTATTTGCCTTCCAGATCTCAAGGGCTATCCAAGAAATAAAAGACAAAGTCTCTTCTTCTCCAAATCGATGGCCTCTGGCAACAAACATTAGTCTTTCTTCTAATCTAAAATAAAGTTTCAGAAAGTGTTTAGTAATGTCATACACGGCGTATTCAATTCTCATTTGAATTTTGACTCCTTTAATGTTTTAGTAGGTGCAGAATGAATCTCAGTGATCAAAACTGCATTGATCACTAATCCATTTTGTGTTAGCCGATCTCATCTGAATGTCATCAAGAACTAAAAGCAAATTATGACTCATCAAGCCTGCTCCACCACTAAAGATTTGTTCCTGGACTTCAAATCAATATTACTGTCTGGTCATCATATATCCCTTAATTTCCAAAATATTAAAACAAATCTTTCATACTTGAGTCCCTACAAGGTCTGGGCATCTTCATCCATCAGGAGTAGAGAACTACAAACAGTGAGGAAATTTTTAAAAAAGGATCTAGTGCTTCCCTGGTGTATATGGTGAATAAACTCTTCCTGAGATTCCAGCCGGGTACAAGTGAGGAAATTGCTATCTCAGTCCTACCGCAGGTACTTATCATGAAACTTTGGACTTTTGGACTTTGCACTTGCAATGAAAACCGATCTCATATAATCTCTCGTCAAATGGTGACATATCCTGATACAGGAATCGATCCAGAGAATTGCATTGAATCCAGAGTTTCTGTGATCTGCGACTCTTAGACATTAACCTTTGTAGAGATAGGGTGGGAGGAGATGAGACAATTTCGGCTCTTCACTGACAGCAAATTCCATCCTTAAATCAAAAAATATGGTGAGGTGTTAAAAAAAACATGAACTATTTACAGTCTTTCATTAGAAATGGCCTTGTTTTGTTCCAGTCTGAGAAGGGGTCTTTGTTTGATGTCTCTCACTGTGTATCACTAGAAAATAGAACTGCATGTCACGTAGTTCTGACAAAGTTACCTCATAGTAAGTGGGAGGATAGTGCTGGTAGCTATTAAAGATGTGTTTATTTTGTGATTCTAAAACTGAGTTTTATTTACTGAAATTATTTTGCAGCTTTATAAAACTCTAGTAAGGTCACACCTGGAGGGTTAGACAATTAAACCACTTTGACTGGACGGTAGTACAGACACAGTAGAAGTGTTCCTGCGCAGGTCCGGAGCACAGCTTGAAAAAGCTATAAAAGAGAGGTACCGTCTAGTGGAGCAGTCATCATCTGAGTAGTCTGAGTCCTGAGCCAGGCAGAGGCGAGATAAGTAGGTAAGTTTATTTCTTATTTAACTCTTGAAAGAATAGCGGGTATGTCTACGGGACCAGTGTTCAAAAAGGATGGGATGCACTTGAATCCACGGGGAACAATATCCTTGCGGATGGGTTTGCTGGAGCTGTTGGGAGTGGTTTAAAATAATATGGCAGGGGGATGGGAACCAGTATGATAGAGCTGAGGATGATCTAGCAAGTTTATAAGTAGGTGATGGATGTAAAATGAATGTAAGGAAGGACAAGCCAATGATTGGTGAAAATGCAGACAGTGCAAAGAGTTAAATTGTTCCACAGAGGCAAAATTCAACAGAGCGAAGAATGCAGGACTGAAGATGTTGTATTTAAATACACAGAGTACTGGGAATAACATGGATGAATTTGTGGCATAATTACAGATTGGTCAGTATGACATTGACTGCATCGGGCTGACGAAGGTCATAGTTGGAAGCTTAACATCAAAGGATATATTTTGTATCAAAGGACAGGCAGGAAGGCATAGGCAACAAGAGATAGAATTACATCAAGAGATAGAAGTGGTGACATAGTGTCAGAGAATGTTGAATCTTTGTGGGTGGAGTTAAGAAACTGCAAGAATGAAAAAAACATGGGAATCTTATATAGGCGTGAGTTGAGATTGCAAAGGGAGCTGGAAAGGTCATGTATTAAGGGTAATGTCACAATTGTAATGGGGGACTTCAATATGCAAAGAGATTGGGAAAATCATGTTGGTGTCAGTTTGCAAGAGGGGGAATTTGATGAATGCCTATAATATCACTTTTTAGAGCAGCTTGAATCTTATTGAAACATATAAGATTATTAAGGGATTGGACACACTGGAGGCAGGAAGCATGTTCCCGCTGATGGATGAGTCCAGAACCAGAGGCCACGGTTTAAGAATAAGGGGTAGGCCATTTAGAACGGAGTTGAGGAAAAACTTTTTCACCCAGAGAGTGGTGGATATATGGAATGCTCTGCCCCAGAAGGCTGTGGAGGCCAAGTCTCTGGATGCTTTCAAGAAAGAGATGGATAGAGTTCTTAAAGATAGCAGAATCAAAGGTTATGGGGATAAGGCAGGAACTGGATACTGATTGTGGATGATCAGCCATGATCACAGTGAATGGCGGTGCTGGCTTGAAGGGCCAAATGGCCTACTCCTGCACCTATTGTCTATTGTGCCTGGGCCTACTTGGGAAAGGCTATCTTATTTTTGGTGTTGTGTAATAATCCAGGTTTTACTTGAGAGCTAATGGTAAGGGAACTCTTAGGAAACACAATTGAATTAATACTGCAATTAGAGATGGAGTAGCATAAATCAGATGTATCAGTATTCCAGTGGACTAAAGGGAATTACAAAGGCGTGGGAGTTTTATACAAGGGCAGATACAAGCATGGATAGAGGTTTGGCTGACAGGCAGGAGGCAGCGGGTGGGAATAAAGGGGGCCGTTAATAGTTGGTTGCCTGTGACTAGTGCTAATCATGAGGGGTCAATATTGGGACTGCTACTTTTCACATAATTTGCCAATGATTTAGACGCTTTGCGCAAAGTTTGCAGATGATACGAAGATCAGTGGATGGGAGGGTAGTGCTGAGGAAGCAATCCAATTGCAGAAGACCTTAGACAGATAGGAAGAATGGGCAAAAAAGTGGCAGACAGAATACAGTGTTTATGATAATGCACTTTGGTAAAAGGAACAAAAGTGCAGACTCTTATCTAAATGGGAGAAAACTCAAACATCAGAGGTGCAAAGGGACTTGGGATTCCACATACAAGACTTCCAAATAGTTAACTTACAGGTTGAATCTACGGTAAAGAAGGAAATGGCAGTGTTAGCATTTGTTTCAAGAGAAGTAGAATATAAAAACAAGGAGATAAAACTGAAGCTTTATAGCACACTGGTCAGGCTGCACTTGGGGTATTGCCAACAGTTTTGGGCTCCAGATCTCAGAAAGGATGTGTTGATATTGGAAAGAGTGCAGAGGAGGTTCATGAGAATGATTCCAGGAATGAAGGGATTAACATACAAGGAGTCTTTGGCAGCTATGGGCCTGTACTCACTGGAATTTAGAAGAATGTGTGTGGATCTTACTGAAACCTACCAAATATTGTAAGGTCTAGACAGGATAGCTGTGGAGATGAAGTTTCCTTTGGTGAGGGTATCCAGAACTAGAGGGCACAGCTTCAAAACTGAGGGTGACCCTTTAGAACAGCGGTAAGGAGGATTTTTTTTTTTAGCCAGAGAATAGTGAATCTGTGGGTATATTTAAAGCAAAAATTGATAGTTTCCTGATTGGTCAGGGGATCAAAGGTTATGGCGAGGCAGACGTATAGGGTTTAATGGGCTCTGGGATCAGCCATGATGGAATGATGAAGCAGGTTTGATGGGCTGAATGGCTTAAGACATAGAACACAATTAGGCTATTCCGCCAATACTATCAAGGCCAATTCATTTTTCAACCCCATTCTCCTGCCTTCTGCTCATAACTTTGGACACTCTTACAAATCAACAACTGAGCAACCTCCACATAAAACAGGATGCCACAGTAGCGTTGTGATTAGCATGGCACTATGACAGCTTAAGCCATTCCAGAATTTGAAGTTCAAATCCAACATCATCTGTAAAGACTTTATATTTTCTCTCCATGACCTCATGGGTTCCCTCCCACAGTCCAAGGAGGAACCAATTAATAGATTCATTTGTCATGTAAATTGTCTTGTAATTAGGCTAGAGTTAAATGGGCGGGTTGCTGGGCAGTGTGGCTTATTGGGCCGAGAGAACCTGTTCTGTGATGCATTACTAAATAAAATAAATAAATACTGTGTGTGTGTGTGTGTGTGTGTGTGTGTGTGTGTGTGTGTGTGTGTGTGTGTGTGTTGTATTTGTGTTTATTTGACTTCTTACATCCAAGGGAGTAAAAATCTTTCTATTGCTTCTCTGTCACAATGTAGAAGCAATAAGGAGGGTGAATGTGGGAGGATAATGCCCAAACACTAAAATTGTATACATAATTGTTTTGTTTACATGTATGTACAGTCAGATACACAGATCAATGTGTATTGATAAATCTGATAGCCTCATGAAAAACTGTCCCAGAACCTGTTGGACCTGACCTTGATGCTGCGGTACCATTTGCCAGATGGAAGCAGCTGAAACAGTTTGTGGATGGTGTGGCTGGAGTCCCTGATGATCCTCTTGGACATTTTTTATGCCAGCCATTGTCAGTACACTTCAGAAATTGTCTGCCAAGTGTCAGTGGTTACATAACCAGGACCGGTGGTGTGTACCTGCTGCTCATTTGACCTGCTCCCTTGGCTTCACATGACCCCGATTGGGGTCTATAATTTTTCTTAATATTTAAAGATTATAAAGGGTTGAGTTGGAGAAAAACCCAGTGGCCAATTTTTATATGCAGACTGAGACTAGGGAAATAAGTGGGGAAGGGATTTGCCTATGGTACGGGAACTGCACCGACCTTGATCGCTGGGCACTGCAGAGAATGGTACGGAGAGCGCAGATATCTATGGATGTGAACTTCTCTCCATTGAGGACATTTATAGAAGCAAGTGGAGAAAGAAGACCTGGAAGATCATCTGGGACACCAGTCACCCTAACCATAAACTGTTCCAGCTGTTTCCATCTGGCAAATGCTTCGCAGCATTAAAGCCAGGACCAACACGTTACGAGACAGCATCTTTCTACAAGCCATTAGACTTTTAAATTCACATGTCCATAGATTGCAATGGAGTCACAACACAAAGATATTTATTCCCCCATGTTTTGGGATGGATGTATGATTTAAATAAACTCTAATTCTAACAGAAGAAGAAGGGAATACATCGTGATGAAGAGAGGTGAGATTAGTTATAAAATACTAGATTAGCATCTGTGCTGTCCAGGAGTTTGAGAGAGGTAAAGCCATTACAATGGTAATGTGCAGAAGTCCTAAGCACATATATATAGTTAGGGTGCCTAAGACTTTTGCACAGTACTGTATTTGTCACAGAGTGGAGAGCAAGTTTGTAAATCTGGCGGGAGTAGAGGATGTTAGAAATGGCAAGGGTGAAGCACCGCAAGAGAGGTGTAGGACAGGTGGCAGCGAAGGAATGTCATGTATGAGGGGACACACCAAACCCTGAGACAATAGGCAAGAACATTGGCTCTATAGTCACGGGAGCAGACAGGAGATTTTGTGGACGTGAGAAGGACACCCGCATGGTTTGTTACCTCCCGGGTGTCAGGGTCCAGGATGTCTCTGACAGGGTGCATGACATCCTGGTACAAAAGGGAAAGCCAGCAGAAGTCGTGATGCATGTTGGCACCAACAACATAGGCAGGAAGAGGGATGAGGTCCTGAAGTGTGAGTTTCTGGAACTAGACAGAAGGCTGAAGAACAGGACCTCAAGGGTGACGTTCTCAGGATTGCTGCCAGTGTTACATGACAGTGATGGTAAGAATTGGAGGAGATGGCAGTTGAATGCGTGTTTGATGAGTTGGTGCAGGGAGCAGGGTTTTAGATTTTTAGATCATTGGGATCTCTTCTGGGGAAGGTGGGACGTGTACAGATTGGATGGGTTGCATCTGAACTCGAGGGGGAGCAATATCCTTGCAGGTAGGTTTGCTAGCATGGTTCGGGAGGGTTTAAACTAATTTGCGAGGGGGCTGGGACCCAGAGTGATAGAGCAGTGAAAGAAGTGCATGGGGTAAAGCCAGATCTAACATACAGAGAGGCTTTGAGGAAAGAGAAGCAGAATAAACGGTGTAAAGACAGTAAGGTAGAAGGGCTGAAATGTGTGTACCTCAATGCAAGAAGCATCATGAACAAAGGTGATGAACTGAGAGCTTGGATACATACATGGAATTATGATGTAGTGGCCATTACAGAGACTTGGCTGGCACCAGGGCAGGAATGGATTCTCAATATTCCTGGATTTCAGTGCTTTAAAAGGGATAGAGAGGGTGGAAAAAGGGGAGAAGGGGTGGCATTACTGGTCAGGGATACTATTACAGCTATAGAAAGGGTGGGTAATGTAGTAGGATCCTCTTCTGAGTCAATATGGGTGGAAGTCAGGAACAGGAAGGGAGCAGTTACTCTACTGGGGGTATTCTATAGACCCCCTGGTAGCAGCAGATACAGAGGAGCAGATTGGGATGCAGATTTTGGAAAGGTGCAAAAATAACAGGGTTGTTATCATGGGTGACTTTAACTTCCCTAATATTGATTGGCACTTGATTAGTTCCAAGGGTTTAGATGGGGCAGAGTTTGTTAAGTGTGTCCAGGACAGATTCCTGTCACAGTATGTGGACAGGCCGACCAGGGGGAAAGCCATACTAGATCTAGTACTAGGTAATGAACCGGGTCAGGTCACAGATCTCTCAGTGGGTGAGCATCTGGGGGCAGTGACCACTGCTCTCTGGCCTTTAGCATTATCATGGAAAAGGATAGAATCAGAGAGGACAGAAAAATTTTTAATTGGGGAAAGGCAAATATAAGGCTAGAACTTGCGGGTGTGAATTGGGATGATGTTTTTGCAGGGAAATGTACTATGGACATGTGGTCGATGTTTAGAGATCTCTTGCGGGATGTTAGGGATAAATTTGTCCCGGTGAGGAAGATAAAGAATGGTAGGGTGAAGGAACCATGGGTGACAAGTGAGGTGGAAAATCTAGTCAGGTGGAAGAAGGCAGCATACATGAGGTTTAGGAAGCAAGGATCAGATGGGTCTATTGAGGAATATAGGGAAGCAAGAAAGCAGCTTAAGAAGGGGCTGAGAAGAGCAAGAAGGGGGCATGAGAAGGCCTTGGCGAGTAGGGTAAAGGAAAACCCCAAGGCATTCTTCAATTAAGTGAAGAAAAAAAGGATGACAGGAGTGAAGGTAGGACCGATTAGAGATAAAGGTGGGAAGATGTGCCTGGAGGCTGTGTAAGTGAGCAAGGTCCTCAGTGAATACTTCTGTTCGGTATTCACCAATGAGAGGGAACTTGATGATGGTGAGGACAATATAAGTGAGGTTGATGTTCTGGAGCATGTTGATATTAAGGGAGAGGAGGTGTTGGAGTTGTTAAAATACATTAGGACAGATAAGTCCCCGGGGCCTGATGGAATATTCCCTAGGCTTCTCCACGAGGTGAGAGAAGAGATTGCTGAGCCTCTGGCTAGGATCTTTATGTCCTTGTTGTCCACGGGAATGGGACCAGAGGATTGGAGGGAGGTGAATGTTGTCCCCTTGTTCAAAAAAGGTAGTAGGGATAGTCCGGGTAATTATAGACCAGTGAGCCTTACGTCTGTGGTGGGAAAGCTGTTGGAAAAGATTCTTAGAGATATGATCTATAGGCATTTAGAAAATCATGGTCTGATCAGGGACAGTCAGCATGGCTTTGTGAAGGGCAGATCGTGTCTAACAAGCCTGATAGAGTTCTTTGAGGAGGTGAGCAGGCATATAGATGAGGGTAGTGCAGTGGATGTGATCTATATGGATTTTAGTAAGGCATTTGACAAGGTTCCACACAGTAGGCTTATTCAGAAAGTTAGAAGGCATGGGATCCAGGGAAGTTTGGCCAGGTGGATTCAGAATTGGCTTGCCTGCAGAAGGCAGAGGGTGGTGGTGGAGGGAGTACATTCAGATTGGAGGATTGTGACTAGTGGCGTCCCACAAGGATCTGTTCTGGGACCTCTACTTTTCGTGATTTTTATTAACGACCTGGATGTAGAGGTAGAAGGGTGGGTTGGCAAGTTTGCAGACGACAGAAAGGTTGATGGTGTTGTGGATAGTGTAGAGGATTGTCAAAGATTGCAGAGAGACATTGATAGGTTGCAGAAGTGGGCTGAGAAGTGGCAGATGGAGTTCAACCCAGAGAAGTGTGAGGTGGTACACTTTGGAAGGACAAACTCCAAGGCAGAGTACAATGTAAATGGCAGGATACTTGGTAGTGTGGAGGAGCAAAGGGACCTCGGGGTACATGTCCACAGATCCTTGAAAGTTGCCTCACAGGTAGATAGGGTAGTTAAGAAAGCTTATGGGGTGTTAGCTTTCATAAGTCGAGGGATAGAGTTTAAGAGTCGCGATGTAATGATGCAGCTCTATAAAACTCTGGTTAGGCCACACTTGGAGTACTGTGTCCAGTTCTGGTCACCTCACTATAGGAAGGATGTGGAAGCATTGGAAAGGGTACAGAGGAGATTTACCAGGATGCTGCCTGGTTTAGAAAGTACGCATTATGATCTGAGATTAAGGGAGCTAGGGCTTTACTCTTTGGAGAGAAGGAGGATGAGGGGAGACATGATAGAGGTGTACAAGATAATAAGAGGAATAGATAGAGTGGATGGCCAGTGCCTCTTCCCCAGGGCACCACTGCTCAATACAAGAGGACATGGCTTTAAGGTAAGGGGTGGGAAGTTCAGGGGGGATATTAGAGGAAGGTTTTTTACCCAGAGAGTGGTTGGTGCGTGGAATGCACTGCGTGAGTCAGTGGTGGAGGCAGATACACTAGTGAAGTTTAAGAGACTACTAGACAGGTATATGGAGGAATTTAAGGTAGAGGGGTTATATGGGAGGCAGGGTTTGAGGGTTGGCACAACATTGTGGGCTGAAGGGCCTGTACTATGCTGTACTGTTCTATGTTCTATTACAGTGCCTCTCTGGTGTTTCCTGCTCCCTTCCCCTTTTTCCATCCATGATTCCCCTCTCCCTTCCCCTTCCTCCAACCATGATCCCCCTCTCCCTACTCCCTTCCCACTCTCAGTCCATAAGAGAGATTCATATCATATTTAGGTTTATCATCACTCATTTATCATGAAATTAGTTTTTTTTTCAGCAGCAGTACAGGGCAATGCATAAAATTACTGCAGTACTGTACAAAAGTCTTAGGCACCATAGCTATAAATATGTGGTAAGACTTTTACATAGTACCTTATCTTCATTACTCAAGTGGCTTTGGCATTTGGAGAACTTCATGAGGCATTCGTCTGACCACATTTGGTGTATTGGGAGCAGATTTAGGCCCAACGTCTAACAAGTGATGTGTGGGTCTTGAAAAGGTTGATGAAATTGATCCTGGGAATAAAATCATTAGCATATGAAAAACATCCGATGGCTTTGGGTCTGTACTTGCAGGTGTTCCAAACAAAGACGTTGTTTTGACAGCTACTGAATATTGAAAGTCCTAGATAGAGTGAATGTGGAAAGGATGTTCCCAGTCATGGAAGGGTCCAGGAAAAAAGAACACACCCTCAGAATGGAACGTCACTTTAGAACAGAGATGAGGAGGATTTCTTTAACCAGAGAGAAGTGAATCTGTGGATTCATTGCCACAGATGGTTGTGGAAGATTAAGTCATTGTGTATATTTAAAGTGGAGTTTTGTAAGTTATTGATCTGTATGGGCATCATAGTTTACAGGAAGACTCGGTGACACAATGTCAATTAATGGGTTCACTGGGAGTATAGTTGGGTACTAAAGGAATCAAATGACATGGGGCTTGTGAAAAATCAGCCATGATCTTATTAAAAATAGCATAAATGTGAAAAGAACTAATGGAGACATAAGAGACTGCAGAGCGAAAATCAATCCTCCCAGGAGGGGGGAGAAGATGGCAGCACAACGGCAATGCGCGTGGCCACTTCGGTGATGATGTCTGTTATCTGTCAAGTAGGGGACCATGCACAATTCTGATTTGATGGAGACAGATGTGACAGCACAGCGGAACATCCGGAAAGCTTCTGAAATGCCCGCTTCGTTGCCGCTGCTACTGTGTGGTAAGCGGAATCTCCGGAGCTGAAGGCCCCAAAATCCTCGGCTTTGCGTGCTTCAGCGGCCAGGGAGAGGTCAAAGGTGCTCAGCAGAGGATGGTGCTCGGGAGGCTGTATCAAAGAGGCTGGTTGGAAGCTCGAAGTTTTCGGATGGACGGACTCAGTGTCGGCTGTGGTCGGCTGCTTCCAAGGTATCGGCAAGTTGATGGTGCCTGGAGGTTTATGGCAGGGAGCTTCTCCCTTTTGCCGCCTGCTATCAGGGACTCAGGAGTCGATCGACTTGAAACTTTGAGACTTTTTTTTACTGTGCCCATGGTCTGTTCTTTATCAAATTATGATATTGCTTTGCACTGCTGTACCTATATGTTATAGTTATGTGGTTCTGTCAGGGTTAGTCTTTGGTCTGTCCTGTTTACTGTAATATCACTCCGGAGAAACATTGTATCATCTCTTAATGCATATATGCATTTCTAAATGACAATAAAAGAGGACTGAGTGTTCTCATAATGTAATCTGCTGGAAGAGCTCAGAGACACTAGGGACTTTGGATTGTGGAATCTAGAGCAAACTTAAAACTGCTGGTGAAACTCGTCAGGCCAGGCAGCATCTGTGGAGGGAATGAAAAGTTGACACTTTGGGTGAAGATCCATCATCTGGGTTTGAAGTGCAGAGGGGAGATAGCCAATATCAGGAGGTGTGGAGGAGAGTTGGAACCAGGTGACGAGGAGCAATTGGATTGGGAAAGGGGTGAAGTAATGATAAGGGCTAGGAGGTGATTGGTAGAGGCAAATGACTGACTCCTGTTTCAATTCCTTATGGTTCACTCATCCTGAAGATCTACTAAGGGATTGTTAAAAAATACTGGACTTGATATCAAATCCCTAAACACATGGATGAATGAAAACAAAACATTACATGATTGTATGATCCAAAAACTCTCAAAACCATAGTTTACATAGGTACAAAGATGCTAATTAAACAGGACTGTTCTACAATTGTATTCACTCATAGAAGTCACTGAAAGGAGAGCAGATTGTCCCTGACAGTTAATTTAGAATGAGTGATATTAACATGATTGAAGTTCATATTCATCTCTTAGCTAGGTACACAGATGTTCCCAAGGCATGAGTCGTACAAAACAGAAACAGATCTACCAAGTCCATATTGACCAATCACAAGACCCTGTTGGACATTGAAAATGTATAATGCTACAATTCTGTTCCCTTTGTTTATTGGCCAGGCAGATGGCAGAGGAATGGCAGGCCTCAGCTGGCACAAGGATTAGGGCTCAAGTCGCGGACTTGCCTGTAGCAGCAGTCCAGGATAGGAGACAGTGTAGAGTGGCGTCCATGCTGGTTGCAGGGCTGGATCCTCCAATTGGTGCTGCTCTCCGTTGTTTCATCAATGAAATCAGTGAGATTGCATGCGTGCATAGACTCATCTGTGGGCTGCTGAGAATCGCTTGTTCTTGCTGATAACACCCATGCACCATATATTTACAGAATACATCACTCAGGAACTTAGACTATAACAATATAGTTGTGTGTGGCTGTATGTTTACTTGCTGAAAATGTGTTCTATATGTGCCTTGTGCTGTGTATGAGTGTGGGTAATATGTTTTGTACATTGCCTCCAGTTTCATCTGACTGTATTCATGGGTGTTCATGTATATACGAATGATAATTAAACTTGAACTTGAACAGTACCAATCTCTGATAATCCTAGTTACCAGCACATAGCCTTCTCTGCTTTGGCTGTTGGTGTATTTGCCTGGATACTTCTTAAATGTATCTTCTAGTGCATTATTGGTCTAGTTCACTTCCCCTCTGCCATCTGATTTCTGAATGGACATTGAACCCATGAAGACCACCTCACTACTTTTTTTATTTCTATGTTTGCACTACTCATTTAATTTAACTATTTTATATATATGTACTTACTGTCGTTTACATTTTCTCTACTATAATATGTTGCATTGCACTGCTGCCACAAAGACAATAAACCTCATACATATTAAACCTAATTCTGATTGCGATTCTGAATCAAATTCTAAAACATTGGGCATTGTACCTTGTTTGTTCTAGACCC
Source organism: Mobula hypostoma (assembly GCF_963921235.1). Lineage (NCBI taxonomy): Eukaryota > Metazoa > Chordata > Chondrichthyes > Myliobatiformes > Myliobatidae > Mobula > Mobula hypostoma. Next base: position 4,491,631 of record NC_086103.1, read on the forward strand.
TCATAAAATGAGAGTATTTAGCACAAGGGATTCTCAAAGCGGAAATAACCACCACCCAATGAACCACCATGGTACTTTAAACGGAAGAAGGCATAGTCAAAGAAAATGTTGGGATTATCATCAGATGCACAATACATGGTTCCTTAAGGTTGCTATAGCTGGTGGTAGTGGGGATAAGCTCTCACTACCTATTAAATGTTCCCAATGGCATGCATCTTAAATAGCTTCTGTCAACCAAGTCCGGCTCCTGGCCTTCACATGTGGTTCAGCTACTAAGCTCAGTGGAACCGTTTCTACTGACAGGAGAAAGGGCAAAGCTGGGTTATTGGTGCCTTAAAACCAGTCGCTTTGGGCAGATAGTGCTCGTCAGCTACGCTCATCTAGGAGAAGGAAAACTCTGATCTCAAATCTCTGCCACCATGCGGCTATACCCACTCATGAGGAAGGCTTCGGGAGTAAACCCTGAGGAAATATCCAGTGCCGGAGACCCTAAGGTGGTCCTACGTTGAGTTCAATGCTGACTGGCAACCCATGTGATGATGCTACTGCCAAATATAATCTAGTCTCTACTGTTAATTTAGATTCATCAGCTGCATGGAGAGGGGAGTCTGTTGCACGGGCAACAGCTTGCTCTCCATATCGTACTGCCCAGGCTTGCATATCAATAGACAGCTAGGATGCAACATGTCAGTCAACGCAGAGACTCGCAATATACATGTGCACAGAAGCAATGAAAAACTTATCTACAGCACCATCACAAGTACATAACATTTACACTGAGTAGCATGGCAACACAGAAGTTAGTCATAGAGTCATAGAAAAGTGCAGCATAGAAACAGTGCATGCTAAACTATTTAAACTGCCTAGTCCAATCGACCTGCATGCTACCATTCCTGTACCTATCCAAAGTTCTCTTAAATGTTGAAATTGAACTTGCATACACCACTTGCAATGACAGCTCGTTCCACACTCTCATGACTCTCTAAGTAAAGAAGTTTCCCTTTGAACTTTACACCTTTCACCCTTAACCCATGACCTCTAGTTGTCATCCCATCCACCCTCAGTGGAAAAAGGCTGCTTGCATTTTCCCTATCTATACCCCTCATAATTCTGTATGCCTCTATCAAATCTCGACCCAATCTTTTATTAGTGCAACACTTTATAGTGCCAATAATCAGTGATTAAGGTTTAATTCCTGCTACTGTCTGTAAGGATTTTCTAAGTTCTCCCCATGACCATGTGGGTTTCTTCTGGGTGTTCTGGTTTCCACCCACATTCCAAAGATGTACAGTTAGTGTTAGTAAGATGGTGGCATCAGAATCATGGCCCGACTTACAAGCTGACCCCAGCACATCTTCGGACTGTGTTAGGTGTTGACGCAGTTGTTTCGATGTTATACTGTAAATATGACAAATAAAACTAATCTTTATAGAACCCTTCACAAGAAAACATCAATTAAATCTAAAATTATACACAATTTTTAGAAGTCAAATACAATTAGACTGTCGTGACGAAGCCACACTTAGGTTGGAGGAGCAAAATCTGTTTGGGTAGCCTCTAATCTGATGGCATGAACATTAATTTCTCAAACTTTTGGTAAAGCTCCCCTAAACCCCTCCCCTTCTCCATTTCCCTTCCCACTTTTCTCTCTCTCACCTTATCTCCTTGTCCGCCCATCACCTCCTTTTTCTGCTCCACCCCGCGCCCCTTTACCTTTCTTCTATGGCCTTCGGTCTCTTTCACCACGCAACTTCCCAGCTTTTTACTTTATCCCTCCCCCTCTAGGTTTCACCTATCACCTGGTGGTTCTCCCGCCTCTCCCCCCACCTTTTGAATCTACTCCTCAGCCTTTTTTCTCCAGTTCTGCCGAAGGGTTTTGTCCCGGAACGTCGACTGTACTTTTTATCATAGATGCTGCCTGCTGAGCCCCTCCAGCATTTTGTGTAGTGTTGCTTGGATTTCCAGCATCTGCAGATCTTCTCTTGTTTGTGAAATCCATCCATCCAAGGAGTGCTGCCACAAGAAAGCAACATCGATCATCAGGGATCCCAACCATCCAAGCCATGCTCTCTTCTCGTTGCTACCATTGGGAAGGAGGTACAGAAGCCTTAGGTCAGAAACAGTTATTATCCTTCAACCATCAAGCTCCTGAACTGGCCATGGATAACTTCAATCAATCAATCCAATCAAAAGAATTCTTAGTCAGAAAAACAGGGATATTCTGAAATAAATATAAAAATTTTGGTAAAATCATCATTTTGACTATATGGATGCGACCAACAAATTAAAATATAAGTGGGTTCCATCTACTAAATAGATACTTCATAGAATCTACCAAGGGAACAAAATTAGCATTATAAAGAATCTTATATTTTTTAGTGATTATAACACCTAAATATCTAAAGGAATCCGTGACTTTGAAAGGAGTATTATCATATATAGAAACAGATTCATTTAAAGGAAACAGTTCACTTTTCTAAAATTTATTTTATATCCTGAAAAATCTTCAAATTCATTAAATAATTTTAGCAAGGCAGGAATAGATTCCTTGGGATTGGATATATAGGCCAGTAAATCGTCAGCATAAAGAGAAATCTTATGAATGGCCTCATTCACAAAAACCCCATAAATATCTTTAGCTTCACGAAGAGCAATAGCAAGGGGTTCTAGTATTAAATTAAATAACAAAGGACTTAATGGACAACCTTGTCTTGTCCCCCGTGAAAGCTGAAAAAAAGGGAATCTACAGTTATTAGTAATAACAGTAGCAATAGGAGTTTTATATAGCATTCTAATCCAATTATTAAAATTAACACCAAAGCTTCCACAACTTATTGATACACTTTCAAGGATTCTACAACTCATGTCCTCGATATTAGTTAGTGCTCAATTATTAATTATTTGTTTTTTTTTGTATCTGTAAAGTTTGTCTTTTGCACATTGGTTGCTTGTCTATTTATATGTGTAGTTTTTTATTGAATCTGTTGTGTTTCTTTGTACCTTCTGTGAATGCTGGCAAGAAAATGAATCTCAGGGTAGGATATGGTGACATATACATACTTTGAAAATAAATTTAGTTTAATCTTTAAACTTTTTTCTGGACACAGTGAAAGTGTATGAAAATGCCACACAAATCACACTGAATACAGGATTAAACCAGACTCAATCGAGTTGTGAGACAGCAGATCTACTGAATGCACATATAGGAATGCAGGGAGTCAGGCCAAAACATCATGGGAACATCATTCCAAAAAATTTGATGTTTGGCTAGTAGACCTTTCGACCGAAAGTGTTTCCGTATGATGCCATCTGTGCATTGTTTTGTTGAATAAAGAAGCTGCTTTGTATGTACCAGTATTTTTCACCAGTGACTATATTCATGCAACAAAGGGCACCACATCAGGGGCGGAAGGGCCTGTATCGTGCTATTTATCTGATGAAACACTGGCCTGCTTCACCTCCAATGTGTTGCTGATCCTTTGGGTACCCCAGCTTCTGTTCTCTCCTTCCAGCTGTAATGAGTTCAATTCAATTCGTTTAATTGTCATTCAATCATACATGACTACCCCTGAATACAGCCAAAGCAGACAGCCTGACTATGGGGTCAAGGTACAAAACACAGTACCAACATTCACACACAGCACAAAGCACACATAGCATGTATAAGATAGAAAGATACAGCCACGTAATAAAATAGTCCATACTCAAGCCTTCCAATGCCTCTGAAGTCTGCTGACACCCGTGAAATATATACATATTTACACCACCCCTAGTGGAACACGTTGGCGCCAACGCTTCTCTCCTGGCGACTGTAAACAGGTGACATCGTGGCTCGAGGCCTAGACATCAATAAATAACATTTAATGGGAAAATTTTAAAACTTGCAAGGAAATGGAATCTTTTGAGAGCTTATCACGAGTGACCCAGTCAACTTTTATGCCCTCACCCACATTAGGTGATACTGTATGGTTCTGTTGGTTTGTTCAGTCTAGACAGGTCAGCCTGATCCTCGACTGAGAAAATGAAAAGGTCCAGATTTCAAAAGAAACAAGAAGCAGAATGCAGCTGTCAGTGAAAATTCCGGTCAGGCAGGAACAAAACAAAATATGCTCAGTAGGTCAGGCAATATGTTTTGAAAGAGAAACCCAGCCATTTCCGCTTGGTGACCTTTCATCAAGATCTTTCATCTGATGCTCTTGATCTTCTAACACTCAGCCTGATAAGGACAAACATAACAACCCACTCCAGTTCTTTAACAAAGACAAACTTAGTTTCGGTTTAATGGTAGAACATTGTATTTACAGAAATGGCTTCAGCTCCACACTGAGTGTATGTGATCAGCTCACAAACGTCTTTTCCAGTTCCAGGAGAACCTCCTGCATTGCCCACTTGGAAATTAATTTCTTTATTATATACATACATAATAACACATCTCCCTTTAAAGAAAAATGAACATAATACTATGTTCTTATAAACCAGCAATGTACCATAATCCTTTCCGACAAAGATATCTACATTAACTTCAATTGTAATGAACAAACACAGTCCTGTGTTCACTCATCAATTTTCAATCAGTCCCTGAAGTAGTTTGACCATCCTTTTTGGTCTGCTATTTGTTTCCATAGATGTATTGCCTTCATTCGCTGCGTTAATATTAATGTCTTTCTGAGAACTCTGATCAACACGTTAATTTTTTACATCTGCTGGTCCCGTTGCTGTACCGGCAGGTGACATATCACAGCTATGGGTTGGTGCTTGTGGTTATAAATTCACACAGTTCCTTCTCAGAGGTATCCCTTGATCCATCTGGATATGATAAGAATGTGGAGCTACTTCCACTTACGTGGACCACGTGTCAGAATTGTGAATGCGGAATTGCACTTTATCCCCAGGTTTCAGGACTGGCAGGCTTTTCGCAGTCTTCTTATGATACTATTTCTGTTTTTCTTTCTCTTTCATTTCAGCCAATTTGACCTTGTATGTTCCATTAGGTGTCAACAGATTTTCCTGAATTGGAAGGTTAGTGCATGCGTATTGACACATCAGTATTTGGGCTGGTGAAAGGCCATGAGGTACTTCAGTACTTAACTGAACTTTCTGCTAGCCCATTAGATTTTGGATCAGATGGGCTTGAAGTTATATGTTAAAGCCCCCAATCATTGGCAACGGATTCATGTTCACAGCTTGAAAATTGCGGACCGCTGTCTGATACCACTTACTGCTTTAGTCTGTGGGTAAGGCATATTTCACATGAAGCTGTGATTTGGATGATGTCTTGGTTCATTCTCGTCCAGTACATCACTTCCTGAGCTCTACATTTACACTTTGAGTACTTTCATTGTTTCACCTGTCCCTGATGCTTTTCTAATCTTCTCTATTCTATCGGGAGATACTGGAATGGAGATGAGAATTATGTCAACATAGGCCTATATGTGTATTTGCATTAATCCTCTGGTAACTCTTTTCTTTCTTGTTGACTGCTCAAGATAGCACATCAGCAGCAAACATATATCTTCCCAGTGTGTAGGTCACCTTCGTGTCATAATTCTGCAGCCTTATTGACATGTGTTGTATCCTCATGGGACAGTTGTTCAGTGGTTTGGACATAATTGAGACCAGTGGTTTATGGTCCGTCTCCATTTCAAAAACTTATCCATAGATGTACTGATGGAAATTTTTGCAAGCATACGTGCTGGTGAGAAGCTCTTTCTTTATTTGTTCATAGTTGGCTTCCACACTTGTTGAAGCCTTTGATGCATAAGCCACAGGCTGCCATGTGTCATCACATTGCTGCGGTAGTACTGCTCCAAGGCCATATCAGGATGCATCAGCCAAGATCCTTGTATACTTTTCCATAAAACTTCAGCGCGGGCTCTTCAGTTAGGACTCTTTTCACAATCTGGAAACACTCACCTTGCTCATGAGACCAAATCCACTCATTTTGCTGCTTAAAGATTAACTTAAGTGGTGCTGACACAGTCGACAGTTGAGGGATGAGCTAAGCCTGGTAAGTCACCGTGCCAAGAAACTTCGCACCACTTCCTTGTTTTGGGACCTTGCCAAGTTTTCAATGGCTGACACCTTTCTTGGGTCAGGCTTCACCCCCTTTCCAACTTGATATCTCCTATGAAAGTCAGTGTCTTAACATCAACTCACATTTCTCTTTATTTAATTTCAAATTGACATTCTGGGTCAAATCAAGCACCTGTTTCAGTCGTGCATCGTGTTCACCCTTGGTGGATCCCTCAAAAATTGTAGACTTCTGGTGTGGACTGAATCCCATACGGTAGATGAAGAAAGTGATATCTTCCCTGTGGTGCATTCAAAATGCATAGTCTCAAACTTGCCTCATCGAGCTTCTTCTGCCAAATCCCAGGTGACAGTCAAGTTTGCTGAACAACTTGGCACCTGCAAACCAGGATATGATCTCCTGTGCTGGCAACTTAAAATGCTCTCTCTTGATGGCTTTGTTGAAATCTCTTGTGTCTAGACGTATCCGCAGTGCTCCATTTTTCCTTTGCACAATAATCAGTGAGTTTGCCCAATCTTCTGGTCCGTCGGTTTTCTGTATGAAATTTACCCATTCCATGTGTGCAATTCTTGTTCAAGTTTGTCTCAAAGTGCAAACGGAACTTTCTTGAATGCGTGGACAACAGAAAACTCTCAGATGTATATGCATCTTGTGTACACTGGGTAAGCATCCGCGCTCCTCTAAGACGTCTGTGTATTCTTCCATTCGTGTTATGTGGTCATCTTTGGTCTGTGAAGCCACTATGAAAACTTTTCTACAATCAGTAGCTGTGCTTTTAGATGCTGTCCCTTGCGCTTGAAGGTCACTATACAGCCCCCTTTTGCAGTATAGCCTGTCACTTTTAATTTCACTGGGTAAATATTGCTCTTTGCTTTGAGAGTTTTATAATCATCCATGGATAATAGATTCACCTGAACTGCGGTGTCAAGCTTGAAGGAATTACTGTCCTATTCACAATCACTGGAACAATCCGTACTGTCTTACCAGCACCAATAGTCTATATGAATCTACAAAGACTTTCTCCATTTACTCAGCAACCATGTGCACTTTTCTCTTGGTAACCCCAGCTTTGCAGCACTTTGCAAAATGATTCTTCTTCCCACAATAATTGCAGGACTTTCCATAAACCGGACACATCCTTGGAATATGCCTGCTTCCATATTTGCTGCATTTGCTGCAGAGCCTTCCTTTTTGCTTTGCCTTTGCTTTGGGAAACACCTTGTCCTCTGTCCGTCTGTTTTCACAGCATGCACTGTGTGTCTGCCCTGAGCCGTACACATGTCCACAGCCTTTTCCTGCGTCGTCTTTTTCACGAGCAGTCCTTCTCTGAACCCATTTTCCGGAATGCCACAAACTATTTTGTCTCTGACTACTGAGTCTCTCAAATTTTCCGGACTCATCCGACTACTCAGTGTGTGAAGCTCCGTTAAGTATAGGTCAAAGCTAACACCTTGTTTCTGGTCATAAGGAGAAAAAAAATTATATTTCTTAAATCTGATGTTTTTACTTGGGACAAAATATTCCTCAAATTTTGTCATCAGAGTGTCCAGTGTAAAAGCTGACTCGTCCATTTGAAGACTGCTGAAGATGTCCAAAGCACCTTCACCAATTACGTGCAGAAAAATAGAGACTTCCAATTTTTCATCGGCCCCTCGCACCCTCCTAGCCGCTAAATATATATTGAGCCTCTGTTTGAAGTATTTCCAGTTATCTGTGAGATTGCCAGTAAACTGCGTAGGTGTGGGAGAACTTAGGTCAGGGGTCCACAACCTTTTTTGCACCACAGGCCAGTTTAATATTGACAATATTCTTGCAGACCGGCCAGCTGGGGGGTGTTCAAGTAGGGTTAAACTCACCTCAACATGTCTTTTAAAGTTAGGGTTGCCAATTTACTCACTCTGAAATAAGGGACAAAAGTAGCAGTCAAATCCCGGGACACTTTACCCAGGAGAGACTACCGTGACCATGAAACCTTGTGCGGGCACCTGTGTGCGCATGCGTGACGTGCGCATGTGATGTGTGCATGCGCGTATGTGCCGAATTCTTTCCCCCATCAATCGGATTCGCCTTCATCTTCCGGACTATACTGTACATATGTTATTTCTACTTTATATAGGCTGCGTATTTATCATATCATTCCTGCTTTTACTATATGTCAGTGTTATTTATTTTCGGTTTTATGTGTTATTTGGTATGATTTGTTAGGTTATTTTTTGGGTCTGGGAACGCTCAAAAAATTTTCCCGTATAAATTAACGGTAATAGCTTCTTCACTTCATGCCATTTCAGCATGAAAGTTTTCATAGGAATGCTCCACCTTAGTGGGAGAAATACGGGGCAGACCAATTTAGCCCAATATACTGGGTGTGTTTGTACCCATGTCCTGGCAAACACGGGACAGTTGGCAACCCTATGTTCACGTTCAACAGTGCGTGACAAGGAATGAGGAAAGGTGCAGCTGACTCATATCATTTCCTCATGGCCCAGTAACACATGCTTTGCGGCCCGGTACTGGTCCGCGGCCCGGTGTTTGCAGACCACTGACTTAGGTTATCCATATTTCGGCCTCTCAGCTGAATTTCTTGGTGAACTCAGTGAATTTCAGCACTCACCATGTTCTCTTGCCTCACGGGCCTAGCCTGCTTCTCTCCGTCACTCTCCGTCAGAACAAACATGTCTTTCTAGCAGCACACTGTATTTGTTTACTCTGTGTTTAGACCTCACATCAACTTCTGACACTATGTTACATTTGTTCTTAATAAAGACAAACAGCATGGATAAACGTAAAAACATTTTATTTACAGAAATGGCTCCAGCTCAACACTAAGTGCATGCAACTAGCTCACCAACATCATTTCCGGTTCCAGGTGAACCGCCTGCATTGACCACTGGGAAATGAATTACTTTATTATGTACAAGGATAATAATAACACAATGGTGTCATTTTGGACCTGCCTGCATTTGACCCGTCCCCCTCTCTTCTCACTACTATCATCAGGCAGGAGGTGCAGGAGTCTTGGGTCCCATGCTACTAGGTTTGGGAGCAGATGTTGTCCTGAAGCCATCAGGCTTCTGGACCGGTTTCACTCGCCCCAGTGCTGAACAGCTCCACAGCCTATGGACTCACTTTTGAGGTCTTTGCAGCTCATTTTCCTAGTATTATTTGTTTACTTGTATTATTTTCACAATTTGTCCTCTTTTGCAGGTTGGATGTTTGTTGGTCTTTGTTATATGTGGTTTTGTGTGGTGACTACAAGATTACGAATCTCAAGTTGTACTGTACTGTGCAAAAGTCTTAGACATCTGACTACACATATATCACCAAACATTCCTCCAGACCTCAGTGCACCCACAAAACATACAGAACTGTGCGAAAGTCTTGGAAACACACTAGATACAGTGTGAAGTCCAGGTGACTAAGGCATTTGCACATACTGTAGCAATTTTAAGTGTTGCATTGTACTGCTGCAGCAAAAAAGAAACAAATTTCACGACATATGTGAGTAACGATAAACCTAATTCTGATATGGGTTACTATTGTGGACTGAGAGTGGGAACGGGCCAGGGAGAGGGGAATCATGGTTGGGAAAAGGGGTAGGGAGAGGGGAGCATGCACGAAGCACCAGAGAGACATTCTGTAATGATCAGTAAACCAACTGTTTGGAAAAAATGACCTTGCCTGGTGTCTCAGGGCTGGGTGTGTCTGCATACCCCAGTCCTGGCACTCCTTCTCTGCCACCTGTCCCACACCCCTCCCACCGCACTCCACCTTCTCCAGTCCCAACATCCTTTGATCCTGCCAAATCTACAAACCTGCTGTCTGTTCCTGCGTAACAAATAGAGTACTGTGCAGAAGTCTTAAGCTCCCTCGCTATATGAATGTGCCTAAGTCTTTTGAACAGTATTGTACATGGTATACATCCTTTGATAATAAATTTACATTAAACTTTTGAATCTTATTGCACAGAAAAGGCACCACAGTAGCGTAGTGATTAGTATGACACTGTTACTGCTCAGTTTATTCCGAAGTTTGCAGTTCAGTTCTGTAAGGAGACTCTGCATGTTTCAGTAAATACTTGTGCTTCTTTGCATGTTCTGGCTTCCTTCCACAGATTGCAGGTGTACCAATTAGGTTAGTTGGTCATTGTAAATTGTTCCATGATTACATTAGGGCTTTGCTGAGGGAACATGGCTCAAAGGGGAGTGCCTACTCTGCCCAGTATCAAAAAATAGAGACCCTTTCTGCTGAGCAAAATTAGCACCGGCCTTCTGAAGGCCATATGCGCTAAGCCCAATTCTGTTCTCTCCACACTCCTATGAACTCATGGATAGGAAAGTTTTAAAGTGGTCTGGGCCATACTCAGGCAAATGAGACTAGCTTAGGCAGACAGCCAGGTCAACATGGATGAGTTGGGCTGCAGGGCCTGCTTCCATGCTGTATGCAAGTCTCCCTCCAGAGTTTACCACATGTCCAAAGTGGCCAATTAACCCACTGACACACATCAGTGGAAACCAATGGAGCGGGGGGAAGTTCCGTGTGGTCTGCAAGAGCGGTGCCGACGGGCTGAAGATGACGGTGCCAGTGAACAATGCAACTAACGGCGACGTCCTTCAAATACTTCACAAAACTACTTCTTTCATTTCTGTCAAATATGATTCTACTATAAGCTGTGTGTGATTGGAACCCATGATTTACATTTTGGTTGAATGTTTCCAGGCCCCATTGAGCACTCTGGTGCTTTGCTGTCTTCGAGGGAATTCAGTAATGTTTGGAGCAGAGTGTGTGACCTGAAGGCCTGGAAAACCGGAGATGGGCGCGAGCCCATGATTGACTCCATTTCTCACCAATCAAAGCATCAAGATTGTAATCAGCGAGGATCAGAGCAGAAGGCGATCAGGTGTTCAGCGCACACCTGCCTGCGTTTAAACACGATCTCTCTCCCTCTCACCTGCTGCTGCCAGAGGAAGGCGCCTGTGTTTGACCAATCTCTCTCCCTCACTGCTGCCAGATTCTTGATTCTTGAGTCTTGGGTAAGTTCTTGGGGCTTGTGCATTGGACTTGTTTTTAGAGGACTCTGCAGTTCGTGTTATATTTGTTTCTGGTTTCTGGTTACTCCATTTTTATTGCTATATTGTGTGATTTTGATTGGGATGACCAGCTCCACAGCCTGCAGACAACAAATGACACAGGGCTAAACTGAACTGAACTGAACTGGAAACTCCTAGATTGTTTCACTGACTCTGGGGTTTGATTTTTATATTCTGTGTTTTTCTTTTTTTTTTGGCATTTGTGTCATTTGTTCTTTGTTTTTGCACATTGGGTGTTTGATGTTTTCTTTGAACAGTTCCACAGTTTTCTTTGTTCTGTTGCTCTCTGTGGGGTGGACAAATCTCAGGGCTGTATACTGAATACATAATTTGATAATAAATGTATTTTGATCTTTGAACTTTAAAAATGGGTAAACTGTACATGGCAATCAAGCTTACACCAGTCGTTGGAGCTATGAGGCAGTAGCCTACAGCACTGCTTTCTGTTAAGTATCCTTCAAACAACAGCCAAGTCCTTCAACAAGAAGATAAATGCTTTTATAAAAACAAGTCATCTTATGCATCCCACTGCTGCCTGTAAGGAGTTGGTATGTTTTCCCCATGACCATGTGGTTTTCCTCCAGTCGATCCGGTTTACTCCCACAATTCAAAGACGTAAAAGTTGGTAGGTTAATTGGCCATTGTAAATTGTCGATGCTAGTGATAAATCGAAGGATAACTTGCCAGTGTGGCTTGAAGGGCTATAAATAAATAAAAATAAGTAAGTTAATTAACTTTTGATTATGCTGCATTGTTTAAGTTAGGGAAGACCATTCTGCAAGGCCGAAAGATCCGCCAGTCTCAATTTAACACTGGGTATTCACACATACGTAAGATTCTACTGACTGTACAATCACAGTCGTCTCCCGAGGGTCGGGGAGTCTAAAGCTGGATGGTATGGTTTTAAAGAGAGAGGGGAATGGAGCAGGGGGCAACTTTTTCATATAGAGCGTGTACATGGAAACTACAAGATTACACACAGTACAGGCCCTTCAGCCCACAATGTTATGTTCACATTTTAGCCTACTGGAAGATCAATCCAATCCTTCCTCCGACATAACCCTCCATTTTTCTATCATCTATGTACCTAAATGGAAAGAGCTGCCAGAGGTCGGTATGATGATAAGATTTAAAATATATTTGGACAAGTCCATAGAAAGAAAAGTTTAGAGCAGGAGTTCTCAACCTGAAGTCCACGTCCCCCTCGGTTAATGGTATTGGTCCAAAGGTTGTGAAACCCTGGTATAGAGGGAAATGGTCAAAGGCTTCTTGCCACCCCTTTCTGAGAGACAACATCTTCACACAGAGGATAGTGTGAAGATGGAATAAGATGCCAGAGCAAGTAGTAGATATGAGTGCAATAACAATATTTAAAAGACAGTTGGACAGGGAGCTGGGTAGGAAAGGTTTAGAGCAGAGGATTCCCAACCTAGGTCCATGGACCAATTCCCGCCCCCCCCACCGATTTATTTGTATGGGTCCATCGCATAAAACGTTGGAAACCACGTTTGGAGGGATATGGAAAATGGGAATATCTCAGCTGGGAATCTTGTTCAGCATAAACGATTTGGGCTGAAGGCCTGATTCCATAGAAACATAGAAAATAGGTGCAGGAGTAGGCCATTCGGCCCTTCGAGCCTGCACCGCCATTTATTATGATCATGGCTGATCATCCAACTCAGAACCCCGCCCCAGCCTTCCCTCCATACCCCCTGACCCCCGTAGCCACAAGGGCCATATCTAACTCCCTCTTAAATATAGCCAATGAACTGGCCTCAACTGTTTCCTGTGGCAGAGAATTCCACAGATTCACCACTCTCTGTGTGAAGAAGTTTTTCCTAATCTCGGTCCTAAAAGGCTTCCCCCTTATCCTCAAACTGTGACCCCTCGTTCTGGACTTCCCCAACATCTGGAACAATCTTCCTGCATCTAGCCTGTCCAATCCCTTTAGGATCTTATATGTTTCAATCAGATCCCCCCTCAATCTTCTAAATTCCAACGAGTACAAGCCCAGTTCATCCAGTCTTTCTTCATATGAAAGTCCTGCCATCCCAGGAATCAATCTGGTGAACCTTCTTTGTACTCCCTCTATGGCAAAGATGTCTTTCCTCAGATTAGGGGACCAAAACTGCACACAATACTCCAGGTGTGGTCTCACCAAGGCCTTGTACAACTGCAGTAGTACCTCCCTGCTCCTGTACTCGAATCCTCTCGCTATAAATGCCAGCATGCCATTCGCCTTTTTCACCGCCTGCTGTACCTGCATGCCCACTTTCAATGACTGGTATATAATGATACCCAGGTCTCGTTGCACCTCACCTTTTCCTAATCGGCCACCATTCAGATAATAATCTGTTTTCCTATTTTTGCCACCAAAGTGGATAACTTCACATTTATCCACATTAAATTGCATCTGCCATGAATTTGTCCACTCACCCAACCTATCCAAGTCACCCTGCATCCTCTTAGCATCCTCCTCACAGCTAACACTGCCGCCCAGCTTCGTGTCATCCGCAAACTTGGAGATGCTGCATTTAATTCCCTCGTCTAAGTCATTAATATATATTGTAAACAACTGGGGTCCCAGCACTGAGCCTTGCGGTACCCCACTAGTCACCGCCTGCCATTCTGAAAAGGTCCCGTTTATTCCCACTCTTTGCTTCCTGTCTGCTAACCAATTCTCCACCCACACCAATACCTTACCCCCAATACTGTGTGCTTTAAGTTTGCACACTAATCTCCTGTGTGGGACCTTGTCAAAAGCCTTTTGAAAATCCAAATATACCACATCCACTGGTTCTCCCCTATCCACTCTACTAGTTACATCCTCAAAAAATTCTATGAGATTCGTCAGATATAATTTTCCTTTCACAAATCCATGCTGACTTTGTCCGATCATTTCACCGCTTTCCAAATGTGCTGTTATCACATCCTTGATAACTGACTCCAGCAGTTTCCCCACCACTGACGTTAGGCTAACCGGTCTATAATTCCCCGGTTTCTCTCTCCCTCCTTTTTTAAAAAGTGGGGTTACATTAGCCACCCTCCAATCCTCAGGAACTAGTCCAGAATCTAACGAGTTTTGAAAAATTATCACTAATGCATCCACTATTTCTTGGGCTACTTCCTTAAGCACTCTAGGATGCAGACCATCTGGCCCTGGGGATTTATCTGCCTTCAATCCCTTCAATTTACCTAACACCACTTCCCTACTAACATGTATTTCGCTCAGTTCCTCCATCTCACTGGATCCTCTGTCCCTTACTATTTCTGGAAGATTATTTATGCCCTCCTTAGTGAAGACAGAATCAAAGTAATTATTCAATTGGTCTGCCATGTCCTTGCTCCCCATAATCAATTCACCTGTTTCTGTCTGCATTCATCTATAGCTACGTAAATGAACAAGTGAGCTGGAGAGGACCTATCTAAGCTTGTGGTTGACCCGAAGGTCTGAGCATCATCCATTAGGCAGGCAGTGCAGATCAGTGTCCAGAGCAGAGACAGGTGCAAAACCAAAGCACTTCCAATGAGGATCCATGCCAATCAAGACTAGCACTCAGATTATCTCAGAAAGCATCTGTCTGATGCCTGGCATGAAAACCCTCCCACTTCTTACAAGCTGCATTCATGTTAATCATTGCTCATACATTGTTGTTATTGATTTCAGCTTTTCTATCTGTTTTACTCTTCAGTTTTATCGTATTCTGTGACTTTTACTTTCAAAGATTTAGATCTTGCATTAGGGTAGCAGAGTGGAGATCTGCCTCCCCCAAAGGATGTGTGAGGTGCTTCTTCCCTCCGTTAGGCTGCAGCTCAACCTTGGGTAAGGCTTGGCCCCCAAAACCATGGGAGCAGGTGGTGGATGGTCGTACGAGCAGCCGGTGCATATCACAAGTGCTGGTTTTGCGACCACTGACATCAAGCAGACAATCTCTGAAGAGTATTGATAATGGCTGGGGGTTATTGTAAAGACACTGCCCAGAAGAAGGCAATGGCAAACGACGTCTGTAACAAAAATTGTCCAGAACAATCATGGTCATGGAAAGTCATATGACACGGCACTTAATGAATGAATGAGATCTTGCAATGCGAAATAATCTGTTTTCATTTGTAATCTGTTTTCCAGGTCTTCACTCGTAATGGAGACAGTACCCCTTAAATAGCTGCAGCTTCTTTCCTAAGTTTGTTGTTCCTTTTTGTGCCTTGTGCCACATCAGGTAGCATTTTTGCCATTTCCTTGGCATTTGACTATTTTTTATGAGACAGAGTTGCTAGCTCAACTCTCAACCCAACACAGATGGAAAGGGTGCAAGGAACTGGCCGGATTTGAACTTGGAACCATTTGCTTTGCAGTCTGGTGCTAATGCCACCACGCCACTGGCTGGATATTTTTTTTCTCCAGGATAGGGGAGTCCAAAACTTGAGGGTATAGGTTTAAAGGGAGAGGAAATGTTTAAAAGGGACTTGAGGAATAACTTCTTCACACATTGCCTAGTGCATAAATAGAATGAGCTGATATTCATGGAATTACATTCCAACATATCTACAAGGCACACTGTCATGGGAAAATGGGATTCATCATCAAGGATCTCCACCACCTGGGCCATGCACCCTTCTTGCTGCTACCATTGGGAAGGAGGTACAGATGTGTTAAGTCCCACACCACCAGGTTCAGGGACAGTTGTTACCCTTCAACCAACAGGCTTCTGAAGCAGCAAGCATGGGTAACTTCACTCACCTCAATACCGATCTGCTTCCGCAGTAACGTCTGAGCATCAATCGATGAGAGTAAACAGTCAACGCTTCAAACTGAGAATCTTCATCAGGTCTTTGCCTAAAATATCAACTGTTTACTCCTCTCCCTAGCTACTGCCTGATTTGCTGAGTTCTTCCAACATTTTGTGAGCGTTGCTTAAGATTTCCAGCATCTGTAAAATCTCTTGAGTTTAAGACCAGCAAAGTTCTTTATCGTGGAAAGGTTTCAGCACCATGCCTTTCATTGCACATGTCACAAATGAGGTAGCTGGGGAACTTGAATTTGGTAATCAAACTAATTGTGAAGGCTTAAAGAGAATGTGGTTAGAAATTTTTTTTTTGCATGTTCCATATGAGTAGGCAGGGAAGAAGGGATGTGGATCATGTGTAAACAGGAAGGGTTAGTTTAATTTTGCATCATGCTCATCACAGGCATTGCAGGTTGTAGGGTCTGTTCCTGTGCTGTACTGTTTTATGTTTTATGTTCTATGTTCTAAAAAAACTAATTAAATAATCGTAACTGCAAATCTATTTTTTTTTACCTTACTGAACATTTTGGGTTAAACCTTTTGGCATTTAAGGAAGCATCACTGTCTATCCTTGGCTATCCTTGGCCATCCTCTTAATTGTGCCCTTTATGTGGTTCAGGGCTCATGCAAGTCCTGGGTGGAGATCAGGAACACTGGCACACTCAGATGTAGAAGGATTCTTCATTGTTGTTTCCATAACAGTGTTGTTTGACCAGTCAGGGTTTCTAGCCCTGAGTTGAACCGCCAAACCTGGAGGACTGGTGGACCACTCATAGTCTGGGCCTTACCCTTTGCCTGTTTGCCAGTGGTGATCTAATGAAGAACTGAAGCACAAAGCGCTGACTCCAGCCTGCATAACACTCTGGGTTATTGAGGCACGCAAGGCTCCAAACCATGGAAATGTTGTGGTCCTCTTGGAAGTGCAAATCTACCAGCTTGTCATAAAAACGCATCTGCTTGCCAAAGAGTTCACATGAAATTAAATCACCCACCTTTGCTCAATTCAACCAAAATTTGATCCACAATGCAGTTAACTTTTAACTGCTTTCTGTAATGACTTAGCAAGAAAGTCAGCCAGTTCACTGGGTAAGGATTGGAATTTACTGCTGACCTTATAAGACCATAAGACCATACGATATAGGAGCAGAATTAGGCTATTTGGCCTATCAAGTCTGCTTCTCCATTTCACCATGGCTGATCTATTTTCCTTCTCAGCCCCAATTTCCTGCCTTTTTCCCAAATCCCTATATGCCCTGACCAATCAAGGATCTATCAACCTCTGCTTTAAGTATACCCAATGACTTGGCCTCCACAGCTACTTGTAGCAATGAATTCCTGGTCAGCTTCTTTCTTAAATGACATCTCTCTATGTATCTTCCAGTCTTAGACTCCCCCACAATAAGAAACATCCTTCTCCAGATCCACTCTGAGGCCTTTCAACATTCGATAGGTTTCAATGAGGTCACCTCTCATTCTTCTGAACTCCAGAGAGGCCCAGAGCCATTCGTATGCTAAGCCTTTCAATCCTGGAATCATTTTCGTTAACCTCCTTTGAACACTCTCCAACATCAGCGCATCCTTTCTCAGATAAGAATTATACATACACGCAGTGGCCACTTTATAATGTACACCTGTACAACTCGTTACTGCAAATATCTAATCAGCCAATCACGACACAGCAACTCAATGCATAAAAACATGCAGACAATGTCAATGGGTTTAGTTGTTATTCAAACCTAACATCACAATGGGGAAGAAATGTGATGAAGTGACTTTGATTGTGGATTGATTGTTGCTACCCAGAAGGGGTAATTCCAGTACCTCAGGCTACATCCACACTAGACCGGATAATTTTCAAAACACCAGTTTTGCGTAAAAACGATAGGTATCCACACCAGGCGTTTTTGAATCTCTGTCTACATTAAAACGGATATTTGGGCGAATCTCCTCCTACTGGGTATGCGCAGGACACACAGAAAACAGGCAAAGAGGAAACAGTATACTTGGTGCGTGTTTGTCCAGTTACAGACTAGAAAAATTTAAAAGGAAATTGCCAAACGAAAGACTTGGTGCGTATTTGTCCAGAAACATTTCCTACAGCCATAGTCTCTTCACCGATGAAAGTGACGACAGCTACAACTAAATGCAATAAGGCTTGTTACTGGGCAAAAGTGAAATTTGCTGTTACCTCATTTGTTTGCCTTTACTTTAGCCATGTCTTTGTATATTATCTTGCTGTATTTAACGTGTGCAATAAAACGAGTTACTGGGCAAAAGTAACAATTGCATCTATTGAATGTTTGCACAAGCAATACATTAATAAAGCACCTTGTTAAATGTATAAAACATGTCTGCATCAGTGTTATCTTGTACTTCCATACAATGTTACATTAGGCTGTTACTCATCTATTGCCAGATATTGTTGTGGTGTTGGAGGTTGTGCTCAGGAAAACAATGAGATGCCGCGCTGTCGCCACCATTTGTTCCGGCACGTCATGACAGCAGTTTTAAAAATAGCCAGTTACCCCAGATACTAGGTGTTTTCAGATTTATTCACTCTGGAGAGCATTTCTGAAAAGCTCTGTTTTCGGGGGAGGAAAATGCCATTTCAGTGTGGATGGAGGGTCAAAACGAAGAGAAAAAACTTTGGTTACGGATTTATCCGGTCTAGAGTGGACGTAGCCTCAGAGGTTGCTGCTCCCCTGGGATTTTCACATACAACAGTCTCTAAAATTTACAGAGAACGGTGTGTAAAACAAAAAATCCAGTGAAAGGCAATTCTGTGGGTGAAAACTCTGAGGTCTGAGGAGAATGGCCAGACTGGTTCAAGCTGACAGGAAGGTAACAGTAACTCAATTAACCATGTGTTACAACAGTGGTGTGCAGAAGATCATTTCTAAACACAACAACACATCGAACCTTGAGGTGGATGGGATATAGCAGCAGATAACCACAATCATACATAAATACACATAGTGGCTACTTTATTAGGTATCTCCTGTACCTAATAAAGTGGCCACTGAGCTTTGTACTTAATGATTGGTACTGCAAGTATCCTTTATGTCTTATGTACCTCTTACATCTATTTATAAGCCTCTGTTGGCCAGGAGGAACTACAATCAGTGAACAGGGATGGAGGTGGCCACTTTGTCTCAGCAGCTGTTACTTTGTGAAGTGTTTGAATGCAAGGGATATATTAATCAGTGAAATTGAACACGGACAGGAGGAGTTTCTGCTAAATCTGAGGTTTTTCTCAGATGATTTTATAAAATGGCAGGTTTGCAGAAGTAATCTCATCACCTGGAGACACCGTCTGGGTGACCAGGTTTCTCTGGTTTGAGCAAGTCAGAGTTATATAAAACAAAAGAAGTCACCTAAGGCATGAAGTTGAAGGCGAAGGCCCTGAAAACAACACTGCTTGTAGCCCTGGACTGCACCCAATGAGAATCTGACACAGGACAGTCAGATGACCTCAAGCCAATGAAATTGAAAATTCATAGATTAACCTGATGAGGAAAAATATAAAAATAGAGGATTCTTGGAGCTTGGGCAGCAACAACTCTCTGGAGGCCAACCATCAAGGATGTGGAGGACTCCTTAACAGACATGTGGCGATCAAGTCGGGACCATGAAGAGTACCTGGCCAGTAGAGATACTTTTTACCGAGGTGTTACCTTTCTTCCTCTTCAACTGTTCATGGAGGGTCAGGAAAACTCAGTAAGTGTGCACACACAGGTGTCAATTCACATGCTTGTGAATTGAGCCAATAAAGGTACTTGTCAGTAAATTAAGATCCTCTCTGTTCCTAACTGACCTTTATTACAAAGGGATAATCCTTGAAACACCTCATAATATCAATTGCTTTGGCTCTGACCTGCTTCTTAAAATGGAACAATTAACTTCAGTGTGTTCGCACAGCAGGTGATATTGGTTTAACTTCCACTTTTATAACCCATCCACTTTTCCCTTGCATTAATTTTAATGGCCAATCCTAAATGCTTCCAACAACGTTGAAATTTCCACCATTATATCCAAGGGAGAATTGAAGTGTAACTTGGGACTTGTTAATATAGCATTGAAATAAGAAATATCTGGTTCATTGAATGCATGCATGCACAGTGAGGCAATTCTAATAAATGAACACATTTTAAATATTAAGTTACCCTTTAATGTGGATAAGCTGGTGTTCCGTAACTTGGTATTGCAGCAGCAAAAGCAAGCCCAGTGAATCCCCTTTCCAGGGTACTTAATGATTATTTTCCAATTAATCAAATTTCTACTCCTACTTGTAATGATATAATGCTGAAGTTTTATATGGCATGGTCAGAGTGCACTTGGAGTATTGTGAATAGATTTGGACCATTTATCTAAGAAAAGATGTGCTGGCATTGGAGGGAGTTCAGAAAAGGTTCACAGCAAAGGGTTATGGGAAGCATTTGACAGCTCTGGGCCTGTACTCACTGGAGTTCAGAAGAATGATGGGGGAATCTCACTAAGACCTGTTGAACATTGAACCAGCTAGATAGACTGCGTATAGAGATAATGTTTACTATGAAGAAAGCATTTAGGACCAGAGGGCATAGCCATAAAATAGAAAGATATCCCTTTAGAACAGTGATGAGGAGGAATATCTTTAGCCAGAATGTGGTGAATCTGTGGAATTCAGTGCCATAGATGGCTGTAAAGGCCTAGTCACTGGGTTTCTTTAAAACAGAGGCTGAAGGGCTTTTGATTAGTAAGGGTGTCAAAAGTTACAGGGAGAAGGCAGGAGAATGGGGATAATGAATCAGCCATAATGGAATGTTGGAGCAACCTCGACTGGCTGAATGGACTAATTCTGCTCTTGTGTCTTATGTTCTCAATTTTGAAATCTGCAAGGAGCAATGATTCTGCATTAAGCTTGTGCAGTCTTCTCCAATATAAACCACATAATTAAAATATGACAATCCAACAAAGTGGCAAAAACAGAAACACGAGAGACTTCAGTTGCTGGTATCTGATGCAACAAACAAAATGCTGATGGAACTCAACGGATCTTGCAGTATTTGCAGAGGGAATGGACAGTTGATATTTTGGATCAAGCCTGGTCATCTAGGTTTAGTTTGTTATGGTGAAATCTTGGCAATGACTAAGTCCTCGTGCAAAGGAATGACAGACTCCCAAGTAGGGAGGGAAACAAGAGGTTAAACGTAGGAATGCCAACAGAAAATTGGTCCTACAACCGAGCAGCACCATGAGATAAATCATGTTCAACACAAAGAAACTGGAATGAAGGCTAATTGGGAGTCCACTATAAATAATCGTGAATCATGGAAAACCCGTTCCAGTCACAATAAACGACAAAATTAAACAGAAAACACAAGGATTTCAGACAATTAATAAAAAAACAGGTGCTTTAGAAACCTAGAATCCCAACGCTCTATGGGTCATTTCAGAGGCCCGTAAAGCTCATGACATAGTTCCTCCAGCATTCTATTTGAGTGGCATTAAGCAGACTGGTTGTGAGGTAGCATAACCAATTGAGTTTCTCCAGCATTTTGTTTGTTTGCTCTAGATTCTGGAATCTGTAGCCCCTTGTGTCTCTGTGGTAAAGAATTGGTACTGAAACCAGGAGGATGTACCGAAGAGCATCCTGAAGTCCCACCACTTAGAATTGACCGGGATGATACTGTGGCCATCACTGAGACCTGGCTAAAGGATGCATGTCTCTGGGAGCTGAACGTCCAAGGATACACGGTGTATCGGAAGGATAGGCACGTAGGCAGAGGGGGGGGCGTGGCTTTATTAGTTAGAAATGATATTAAATCATTAGAAAGATGTGACATGGGATCGGAAAGTACAGAATCTTTATGGGTTGAGCTAAGAAATCACAGGGGTAAAAGGACCCTGATGGCAGTTATATACGGGCCTCCTAACAGCTGCAGTGATGTGGACTACAAATGACAAGAGGAAATAGAAAAGGCTTGTCAGAAGAGCAGTGTTATGATCATTGTGGGGAACTTTAACATGCGAGTAGATTGGGAAAATCAGGTCGGCTCTGGATCTCAAGAGAGAGAATTTGTAGAATGCCTACGAGATGGCTTTTTAGAACAGCTTGTTGTTGAGCCCACTAGGGGATTGGCTGTACTGGATTGGGTATTGTGTAATGAACCGGAGGTGATTAGAGAGATTGAGGTAAAGGAACCCTTAGGAGACAGTGATCATAACATGATTGAGTTCACTGTGAAATTTGAGAAAGAGAAGCCGAAATCTGATGTGTCAGTATTTCAATGGAGCAAAGGAAATTACAGTGGCAGGAGAGAGGAACTGGCCAAAGTTGACTGAAAAGGGACCCTAGCGGGAAGGACAGCAGAGCAGCAGTGACTGAAGTTTATGCGTGAAGTGAGGAAGGTGCAAGACAAATATATTCCAAGAAAGAAGAAATTTTCAAATGGATAAATGTTGCAACCATGGCTGACAAGAGAAGTTAAAGCCAAAGTTAAAGCAAAGGAGAGGGCATACAAGGAAGCAAAAATTAGTGGGAAGACAGAGAATTGGGAAGTTTTTAAAAGTTTACAAAAGGAAACTAAGAAGGACATTAAGAGGGAAAAGATGAACTATGAAAGGAAGCTCGCAAATAATATCAAAGAGGATACTAAAAGCTTTTTCAAGTATATAAAGAGTAAAAGACAGGTAAGAGTAGATATAGGACCAATAGAAAATGATGTTGGAGAAATTGTAATGGGAGATGAGGAGATGGCAGAGGAACTGAACGAGTATTTTGCATCAGTCTTCGCCGAGGAAGACATCAGCTGTACACCGGATACTCAAGGGTGTCAGGGAAGAGAAGTGTGCACAGTCACAATTACGACAGAGAAAGTACTCAGGAAGCTGAATAGTCTAAGGGTAGATAAATCTCCTGGACCAATCGGAATGCACCCTTGTGTTCTGAAGGAAGTAGCTGTGGAGATTGCGGAGGCATTAGCAATTATCTTTCAGAAGTCAATAGATTCTGAAGTGGCTATGGAGGACTGGAAGATTGCAAATGTCACTCTGCTATTTAAGAAGGGGACAAGGAAGCAAAAAGGAAATTATAGACCTGCTAGCTTGACATTGGTGGTTAGGAAATTGTTGGAGTCGATTGCCAAGGATGAGGTTACGGAGTACCTGGAGGCGTATGACAAGATAGGCAGAACTCGGTGGTGCAGAAGGGTGGGACGGAGAAGAGGAGAGCTGTAGTCATTGGAGACTCTGTAGTCAGGGGAGCAGACTGGAGATCTTGTGGACATGAGAAGGACACCTGCATGGTTTGTTGCCTATAGGGTGCCAGGGTCCGGGACATCTCTGACCGGGTGCATGACATCCTGGTACGAGAGGGAAAGCAGCCAGAAGTCATGATACATGTTGGTACCAATGACATAGGCAGGAAGAGGGATGAGGTCCTGAAGTGTGAGTTTCGGGAACTAGGCAGAAGGCTGAAGAACAGGACCTCAAGGGTGGCGTTCTCAGGATTGCTGCCAGTGCTACGTGACAGTGATGGTAAGAATTGGAGGAGATGGCAGCTGAATGCATGACTGAGGAGTTGGTGCAGGGAGCAGAGTTTTAGATTTTTGGATCATTGGGATCTCTTCTGGGGAAGGTGGGACCTGTACAGATTGGATGAGTTGCACATGAACCCAAGGGGGAGCAATATCCCTGCAGGTAGGTTTGCTAGCATGGTTCGGGAGGGTTTAAACTAATTTGCAAGGGGGGTGGGACCCGGAGCGATAGAGCAGTGAAAGAAGTGCATGGGGTAAAGCCAGATATAACATATAGAGAGGCTTTGAGGAAAGAGAAGCAGAATAAACGATGTAAAGGTAGTAAGGCAGAAGGGCTGAAGTGTAAAGACAGTAAGCTAGAGGGGCTGAAATGTGTGTACCTCAATGCAAGAAGCATCAGGAACAAAGGTGATGAACTGAGAGCTTGGATACATACATGGAATTATGATGTAGTGGCCATTACAGAGACTTGGCTGGCACCAGGGCACGAATGGATTCTCAATATTCCTCAATTTCAGTGCTTTAAAGGGGATAGAGAGGGGGGAAAAGGGGAGGAGGGGTGGCATTACTGGTCAGGGATACTATTACAGCTACAGAAAGGGTGGGTAATGTAGCAGGATCCTCTTTTGATTCAGTATGGGTGGAAGCCAGGAACAGGAAGGGAGCAGTTACTCTGTTGGGAGTATTCTATAGGCCCCCTGGTAGCAGCAGAGATACAGAGGAGCAGATTGGGAGGCAGATTTTGGAAAGGGGCAAAAATACAGGGTTGTTATCATGGGTGACTTTAACTTCCCTAATATTGATTGGCACCTGATTAGTTCCAAGGGTTTAGATGGGGCAGAGTTTGTTAAGTGTGTCCAAGACGGACTCCTGTCACAGTATGTGGACAGGCCGACTAAGGGGAATGCCATACTAGATCTAGTACTAGGTAATGAACCGGGTCAGGTCACAGATCTCTCAGTGGGTGAGCATCTGGGGGACAGTGACCACTGCTCCCTGGCCTTTAGCATTATCATGGAAAAGGATAGAATCAGAGAGGACAGGAAAACTTTTAATTGGGGAAGGGCAAATTATGAGGCTATAAGGATAGAACTTGCGGGTGTGAATTGGGATGCTGTCTTTGCAGGGAAATGTACTATGGACATGTGGTCAATGTTTAGAGATCTTTTGCGGGATGTTAGGGATAAATTTGTCCCAATGAGGAAGATGAAGAATGGTAGGGTGAAGGAACCAAGGGTGACAAGTGAGGCGGAAAATCTAGTCAGGTGGAAGAAGGCAGCATACATGAGGTGTAGGAAGCAAGGGTCAGGTGGATCTATTGAGGAATATAGGGAAGCAAGAAAGGAGCTTAAGAAGGGGCTGAGAAGAGCAAGAAGGGGGCATGAGAAGGCCTTGGCGAATAGGGTAAAGGTAAACCCCACAAGGCATTTTTCAATTATGTGAAGAAAAAAAGGATGACAGGAGTGAAGGTAGGACCGATTAGAGATAAAGGTGGGAAGATGTGCCTGGAGGCTGTGGAAGTGAGCGAGGTCCTCAATGAATACTTCTCTCTGGTATTCACCAATGAGAGGGAACTTGATGATGGTGAGGACAATATGAGTGAGGTTGATGTTCTGGAGCATGTTGAAATTAAGGGAGAGGAGGTGTTGGAATTGTTAAAATACATTAGGATGGATAAGTCCCCGGGGGCCTGACGTAATATTCCCCAGGCTGCTCCACGAGGCGAGGGAAGGGACTGCTGAGCCTCTGGCTAGGATCTTTATGTCCTCATTGTCCACAGGAATGGTATCGGAGGATTGGAGGGAGGCGAATGTTGTACCCTTGTTAGTAGGGATAGTCCGGGTAATTATAGACCAGTGAGCCTTACGTCTGTGGTTGGAAAGCTGTTGGAAAAGATTCTTAGAGATAGGATCTATGGGCATTTAGAAAATCATGGTCTGATCAGGGACAGTCAGCATGGCTTTGTGAAGGGCAGATCGTGTCTAACAAGCCTGATAGAGTTCTTTAAGGAGGTGACCAAGCATATAGATGAGGGTAGTGCAGTGGATGTGATCTATATGGATTTTAGTAAGGCATTTGACAAGGTTCCACACGGTAGGCTTATTCAGAAAGTCAGAAGGCATGGGATCCAGGGAAGCTTGGCCAGGTGGATTCAGAATTGGCTTGCCTGCAGAAGGCAGAGGGTGGTGGTGGAGGGAGTACATTCAGATTGGAGGATTGTGACTAGTGGTGTCCCACAAGGATCTGTTCTGGGACCTCTACTTTTCGTGGTTTTTATTAATGACCTGGATGTGGGGGTAGAGGGGTGGGTTGGCAAGTTTGCAGACGACACAAAGGTTGGTGATGTAGATAGTGTGGAGGATTGTCGACGATTACAGAGAGGCATTGATAGGATGCAGAAGTGGGCTGAGAAGTGGCAGATGGGGTTCAACCCAGAGAAGTGTGAGGTGGTACACTTTGGAAGGACAAGCTCCAAGGCAGAGTACAAAGTAAATGGCAGGATACTTGGTAGTGTGGAGGAGCAGAGGGATCTGGAGGTACCTGTCCACAGATCCCTGAAAGTTGCCTCACAGGTAGATAGGGTAGTTAAGAAAGCTTATGGGGTGTTAGCTTTCATAAGTCTAGGGACAGAGTTTAAAAGTCACGATGTAATGATGCAGCTCTATAAAACTCCGGTTAGGCCACACTTGGAGTACTGTGTCCAGTTCTGATCGCCTCATTATAGGAAGGATGTGGAAACATTGGAAAGGGTACAGAGGAGATTTACCAGGATGCTGCCTGGTTTAGAGAGTATGCATTATGATCAGAGATTAAGGGAGCTGGGGCTTTACTCTTTGGAAAGAAGGAGGATGTGAGGAGACATGATAGAGGTGTACAAGATAATAAGAGGAATAGATAGAGTGGCTAGCCAGCCCCTCTTCCCCAGGGCACCACTGCTCAATACAAGAGGACATGGTTTTAAGGTAAGGGGTGGGAAGTTCAAGGGGATATTAGAGGAAGGTTTTTTACTTAGAGAGTGCTTGGTGCGTGGAATGCACTGCCTGAGTTAGTGGTGGAGGCAGATACACTTGTGAAGTTTAAGAGACTACTAGACAGGTATATGGAGGAATTTAAGGTGGGGGGTTATATTAGGGGGTGGGTTTGAGGGTCGGCACAACATTGTGGGCCGAAGGGCCTGTAATGTGCTGTACTATTCTATATTCTATAACTCAGCATGGTTTCCTCAAAAGAAAATCCTGCCTGACAAGCCTATTGCAATTTTTTCTGGAAATTACCAGTAGGCTAGACAAGGGAGATGTAGTGGATGTTGTATATTTGGATTTTCAGAAGGCCTTTGACAAGGTGCCACACATGAGGCTGCTAAGCAAGATAAGAGCCCATGGAATTACAGGAAAGTTACATACGTGGATAGAACGTTGGCTGATTGGCAGGAAACAGAGAGTGGGAATAAAGGGATCCTATTCTGGTTGGCTGCTGGTTACCAGTGGTGTTCCACAGGGATCAGTGTTGGGGACGCTTCTTTTTACATTGTACATCAACGATTTGGATTATGGAATAGATGGCTTTGTGGCTGTTTGCTGATGATACAAAATAGGTGGAGGGGCCGGTAGTGCTGAGGAAACAGAGACTGCAGAGAGACTTGGATAGATTAGGAGAATGTGCAAAGAAGTGGCAAATGAAAAACAATATTGGAAAGTGTATGGTTATGCACTTTGGCAGAAGAAATAAATGGGCAGACTATTATTTAAATGGAGAGAGAATTCAAAGTTCTGAGATGCAATGGGACTTGGGAGTCCTCGTGCAGGATACCCTTAAGGTTAACCTCCAGGTTGAGTCAGTAGTGAAGAAGGCAAATGCAATGTTGGCATTCATTTCTAGAAGAATAGAGTATAGGAACAGGGGTGTGATGTTGAGGCTCTATAAGGCATTGGTATCTCACTTGGAGTACTGTGGGCAGTTTTGGTCTCCTTATTTAAGAAAGGATGTGCTGATGTTGGAGAGGGTTCAGAGAAGATTCACTAGAATGATTCCAGGAATGAGAGAGTTAAAATATGAGGAACATTTGACCGCTCTTGGACTGTACTCCTTGGAGTTTAGAAGAATGAGGGGGGACGTCATAGAAACATTTCGAATGTTGAAAGGCACGGACAGAGTGGATGTGGCAAAGTTGTTTCCCATGGTGGGACAGTCTAGTACGAGAGGGCATGAATTAAGGGTTGAAGGACGCCCATTCAGAACAGAGATGCATGAAAAAATTTTTAGCCAGAGGGTGGTGAATCTGTGGAATTTGTTGCCACGTGCGGCAGTGGAGACCAAGTTAATAAGGCAGAGATTGATAGGTATCTGAATCAGAATCTGGTTTATTATCAAAGCCATATGTCAAGAAATTTGTGGGGTTTTTTTGCAGCAACAGTGCAGTGCAGTATTTGCAACTTATTTATAATAACTTTTAAAGAACAAACTAGTTAAGAAAATAGCCAAAATTTCCTTCATTTATTATTTAGGACTCTTTGCTGCTTAATTGGCACCAGACCCACGGAGGAGGTTCATGAGGATGATTCCAGGAAAGAAGGAATTAACATATGAGGAGTTTACAAGTAGGCTAGACAAATATGAGGATATTACAAGTAGGCTAGACAAGGGAGATGCAGTGGATGTTGTATATTTGGATTTTCAGAAGGCCTTTGACAAGGTGCCACACATGAGGCTGCTAAACAAGATAAGAGCCCATGGAATTACAGGAAAGTTACATACGTGGATAGACAGTTGGCTGGTTGGCAGGAAACAGAGAGTGGGAATAAAGGGATCCCATTCTGGTTGGCTGTTGTTCACCAGTGGTGTTCCATAGGGGTCTGTGTTGGGGTCGCTTCTTTTTACGTTGTCACCTCACCCTCGTATTCCATCTGTTATTTATTTATGTACACACATTCTTTTTCTCTCTCTTTTTTCTCCCTCTGTCCCCCTCACTATACCCCTTGCCCATCCTCTGGGTTTCCCTCCCCCTTTTCTTTCTCCCTAGGCCTCCTGTTCCATGAGTCTCTCATATCCCTTTTGCCGATCACCAGTCCAGCTCTTGGCTCCATCCCTCCCCCTCCTGTCTTCTCCTATCATTTCGGATCTCCCCCTCCCACTTTCAAATCTCTTACTAGCTCTTCTTTCAGTTAGTCCTGATGAAGGGTCTCGGCCCAAAACGTCGACTGTACCTCTTCCTAGAGATGCTGCCTGGCGTGCTGCGTTCACCAGCAACTTTGATGTGTGTTACTTGAGGAGTGTTTGGCAGCTTTTGGCCTGTATTCACTGGAATTTAGAAGAATGTGTGGGATCTCATTGGAACCTACCAAATGTTGAAAGGACTAGGTAAGGTGGATGTGGAGAAGATGTTTCCTATGGTAGGCTTATCCAGAACCAAAGGACACAGCCTCAAAGTTGAGGGGCAACCTTTCAGAATTTTTTCAGCCAGAGAGTAGGGAATTTGCATAATGCCTCCTTGGTGGAGGCCAAGTCTGTGGGTATATTTAAAGTGGAAATTAATTATTTCCTGTTCAGTCAGGGCATGAAAGGATATGGTGAGAAGGCAGTGTATGGGGTTGAGTGGAATCTGGGATCAGCCATGATGGAAATGAGGAGCAGACTTGATGGGCTGAATGGCCTAATTCTGCTCCAATATCTCATGGTCTTCTGGACATGGTTGCTGAACAGTTTCTAGTTAGTGTCAGACACATGCACTCATGCAGGTGTTCAACACTACAGTATGCCAAGTGTGAAGAGTTTTTAAATAGTGTCAGTTGTGTACACTCGTGTTCAAAAAGCAGTGGTTTTGTCACTGATATATAGTTGTTGAGAAATAAGCAGTAAGACAATTCAGAAGTGTTTTACGCACTGCAGTTTCAAGCATTCAGGCCTGAAATGCCAGGAACGGCCAGGAAAGTAAATGAAACAATTTCACTACTTCAACAACCTAGGGACTACAAAGCATTTGAAAATATCTGCAATCATCTTGAAAGTTACAATAAAAATGAATAATTGAGGCTATTGTTGATAGCATTGTATAAATCAGAGGTTCCCAACCATTTTTTATGCCATGGACCCCTACCATCAATTGAGGGTCCATAGATCCCAGTTTGGGAACCCTGAGCTGAGTTTGTTCTTTTACAATTAATCAAAAGATCACGTACACTGGATGATTTCCTCCATCGATAACTATTAGGAACTAACACACCATTTTATAGTACTGCAGTAGTACCGATAATGTTCTCATTTGTTTATATTTCATTTAAGTACATAATTTGTTACTCAGTTAATGGTAGTTTGTCTTTTTTCTACCTTTTTAACTATTCCTGTGACACTTTGGCTAATGATGGTAGCCGCTTAATTAGGTCAGATATGTCCCAATGAACTGGAATCCAATGTATATGTATATATGTGTAGATATACTTATATAGTGTATATTTCTTATTATAATTTAATTATATACAGTACTGTGCAAAACTCTTAGGCACATTTATATAGCTGGGGTACCGAAGACTTTTGCACGGTACTGTCGTAATTTCTTTTGCACTGTACCGCTGTCACAAAAAAAACATGACAATTATGAGTGATGATAAACCTGATTCTGATATGGGTCTCTAACATGGACTGAGAGTGGGAAAGGAGCAGAGAGAGGGGAATCATGGTTGGGAAAAGGGGAAGGGAGAGGGAAAGGAGCAGGAAGCACTAAAGAGATACCCTGTAATGGTCAATAAACCAATTGTTTGGAATCAAATTATCTTGCCTGCTGTCTCAGGGCTAGCTGTGTTGGCACCTGTGCCACCTCCACCCCGTTTCTGGCGCTCCTTCTCTGCCACCTGTCTCACACCCCTACCATGGTGCTCTACTTTCATGGTTCCCAACATCCTTTGTTCCCACTAGACTTACAAACTCACTCGCTGCTCCATGTTGACAAATACATACAGTACTGTACAAAATTTTAGGTACCCTAGCTATATATATCTGTGCACAGTACTATATACGTTACATATAATCTCTTACATAGATTATATAATAATGTTATCATTATTAGCTCAGGTCGGTTGTGTCTAAGGCCCAAGATGGAGAGTTCCAAAACTGGATTAGGATACTGGAATGACAAATAACCACAGAAACTTTTCAATGATTTTTAAATTATTCTTTTGGGACTTCCAATAGTTTTAAGTGGCTTTAAGCAACTGTCAAAAGCCCATCAGAGTGTTCTGGATGCGGGGCCCTGAAATGCTTTATTCAAGGTATAGTTTCCACTGGGAACCCAGTCCTTCTCTTGCTATGTCCTTTGGTTGTACAAAGTCAGCCCAGACTCCCTTATTACTCTCTAAGAAGCTGATGAGGAACATCATGAATGACAAGTCTGGACGGCACACAGCATCCAAGATGACTGAAAACTGTGGCATTTCTGATTCAGTCTCAAAAATCTTCCCAAGGAGGTGAATGATAATATAACCCAGTGTTATTGGCCACAACCATGATCAAAGGTTGTCTGACGAGAGGGATGTTGTTAGTGTTGTAATTCATGTGGATCTCTTCTGTGTATTATTACTTAGCAGCATCACATGACCCTGTGTAACCAATAAATAGGAATCTGTGTATTCTATGATCAATACACAGTATTCCTTCAGTTAATGCTGATTGCACAGTTTCCACTCGGAAACCAAAAGTTTAATCTAATTGACTTGTGTCTCTTTCTTTGAAAGATCCTTGGTCTTCATTCAGAGATTATGGTGGTGTAACTGAAACCCAGAGTTATTCCACTCCTTGACTGAAGTGAAATTGTAAAGCAAACCAAGGGTTCATTTGATTATGTAAGCTTAGTGACATAGTGTCATGACCACAAGCTTTTCTTCAAAGTCAATGAAAGGAGTCGGTGTACATGCTCCTGTAAACATCAGTGGTGCTGAGGTTGAGAGGGTTGAGAGCTTCTGGTTCCTAAGACGGAACATCATCACTAGCTTGTCCTGGTGTATCCACCTTGATGTCACAGCCAATGAAGCTCACCAATACCTCTACTTCCTCAGGAGGTTAAATGAAGGTTCTTCAAGAGGGAAAGTAAATCAGCCGTGATCAAATAGTGGAGTGGACTCGATGGGCCAAATGGTCCAATTCTGCTCCTGTGTGTTATGGTCATGCGGAAGACTTTAGAATGGCCAAAGTTAGGGAAATGGGACCAGCTCAGGGAGACTTCTTGGTCAGCATGGTTGAATTGAGCTGCAAGGTTAATTTCCCTGCTGTATAACTCTATGACTCTATTGCATAGAAGGAGGCCATTCAGCCTGCTATATCTATGCCAGCTCTCAGAAGCCATCACACCCACACTTACTTCCCCATAAACTATTCATTCCCACATGCCCATCAACCTGGGACAGCACATTGGTGGAGTTAGTACAGCCCCTGCCTTTCAGCATCAGAGAACCCTGTTCAGTCCTGACCTTGGGTGTTATCTGCAGAGTTTGCACACTCTCCTTCGACCGTGTTAGTTTCCTCTCCAAGTTCCCACATACCAAATAGTTTCCTCTCCAAGTTCCCACATACCAAAGACGTGCATGTTAGCAGGATAACTAACGATTGTAAACTGTCCCTATTGTGTAGTTGAGTGGAAGAATCTGAGAAGAATAAAAACAAAAGGAACTAAAGTAGATTAGTGTAAATGGACAATTGGTGGTTGATGCAGTTATGAAGAAAGCCCTGCAGTGCCTATACTTTCTTAACAGATTGCAAAGACTTGGCATGACATCTAAACTTTGAAAAACTTCTATAGATGCGTGGTGCAAAGTACATTAACTGGCTGAATCACAGCCTTGTATAAAAACACCAATGCCCTTGAACAGAAAATCCTACAAATGTAGTGGATACATCCTGGTCCATCATGGGTAAAGCTCTTCTCTCCACTGAGCACATCCACAGGAAACGTTGTTGGAGGAAAGCAGCAATTTTCATTAGAGACCACCACCACCCAGAACATGCTGTCTTCTCTCTGCTGCCAACAGGAAGAAGATACAGGAGCCTCAGAACTCTCTCTACCAGGATCAGGGGTAGTTACTATCCCTCAACCATCAGGGTGTTATACCAAATGGAATAACTTCACTCAAATTCACTTCATCATTGAAATGTTGTCACAACCTATAGACTCACTTTCAAGGACTCTTCATCTCATGTTTTTTTAATATTTATTGCTCATTTATTATTATTATTATTATTATTTCTTTCATTTTGTATTTGCACAGTTTGTGTCCTTTGCACATCCAAGCTGGTATGATCTCTCCTTGATTCTGTTATGTTTATTATTAAGAATGCCTGCAAAAAATGCATCTCAAGGTTTTATATGGTGATATATATGTACTTTGATAATAAATTTACTTTGTACTTTTTGAACTTTGAATGCTCAGTGTGGACTTGTTCAGCCAAAGGACCTGTTTCCCTATTGTATCTTTCTACAACTCTGCTCCCCACGCATTTACACTCGAGGTAATTTACAACAGCCAATTAATCTACCAACCAGCACATCTATAGCATCCAGAAAGAGATCAAAGCACTCAGTGAAAATCCACTTAGTCACAGGGAGAACGTACAATCTCCACACTTAAAGCAGCAGCAGTCAGAATCAAATTACCTCCTAATACTCTCAATACAAGAATATGCAAAAATTGCCAGTGCATTCACTAATAATCTTTTTATTAATAATATTTTGGTAACTGATAGATTTTGAAACTTTATCTATTGAGCGGGGTATGTTTCTTTGCTAATTATCTGCGAACTTTTATGACATTGTTTAAGGTATTCTTCAAGATTCAAGATTCAAGATTATTTAATGTCATTTCCAGTACACAAGTATAAAGGAGAACAAAATAATTGTTACTCCAGATCTGACGCAGCACAAAAAAAATCACAATAAGGAACACAATAATAAAAAAACACAAGAGAGAAAAAAAATATATAAATACACACACAACCAGTGTTTATGGGTCAAGGGTGAAAGACGAAAAGTTTAAGGGGAACATGAGGAGAACTTTCTTCACTCAGAGGGTCATGAGAGCGTGGAATGTGCTGCCATCACAAGTGTTGCATTTAATGTTTAAACGAAGTTTGAAGGTCATTGATGTAGGGGTATGGAGGGATATGGTCCCAGTGCAGGTCGATGGGAGTAGGCAGTTTAAATGGTTTCAGCATGGACTAGATGGGCTGAAAGGCCTGTTTCTGTACTGTTCTTTTCTATGACTCTATGCCTCTATATAAATATACAGGATGGATTATATACTGTACAGAGAATGATTGTATTCCATAAAGTGATGCTAGGCATAGTAGTGTCTGTAGATAAGGTGACTCTGACAGGAGATGTTAAAATAGTGGTGGTGGGGATGTTGTGAGGTACATTATTGGGTGGAGTTGTTGATCAGCTTAGTGCCTGAGGAAAATAACTTTTATCGATGTTTTAGACAGATTTCAATAGTCTTGATAGGTTGCAGATCCTTGAGCATCATTTAAAGACTTCAAGGTCTAACAGAAGTCCTGTGTGTTTGACCAAAGTATAATTCCTGTTATGTTGAGGAGGATGGGGTGGGAATGGGGCGAGGGCAAATGTGTGGGAAATGGAGGAGATGGCTGACATGTCTGTCTATGGTATTCTTCACTTCCACATTGAATCCTGATGCAAACTGGAAAAGTAGCACCTCATATTCTATGTTGGTAAAATCCATACTGATGGCATGAACAACGATTTCTCTCACTTTCAGTAACCATCTCCCTCTGTCTTCATTTTTGTATATTGATCCAGATTTCTAACATCTGCTGTTTCTTTTCTATTTTAATGTACATATTCACCATTTCGATCTTAGACACAATAATGCCAAACATAAAGAAATATTCTACTTTACCTGGCATTTGTCGCTGCCTTTAACGATTAGTTTAGACAAAGACAATTATTGAAATTTAAACAGAAAAAGCACATCAGAATTGTGGAATTCCAATGCAGTCTTCTGAAAACATACATTCAGTGACCACTTTATTAGTTATTTCTGTGCACCTGCTCGTTAATGCAAATACCTAATCAACCAATCATGTGGCGGCAACTCAATGCATGAAAGCATGCAGACATGCTCAAGAGGTTCATTTGTTGCTCAGACCAAACACCAGAATGGGGGAGATGTGTGATCTAAGTGATGTTGACCGTGGAATGATTGTTAATGTCGGATGGGATGGTATGAATATCTCAGAAATTGAAGATCTCCTGGAATTTTCATGCACAACAGTCTTTACTGTTTACAGAGAATGGTGCAAAAAAGAAAACAAAAGAGAAATCCGGTGAATGGCAGTTCTGTTGGCGAAAATGCCTTGTCAGTGCGAGAGGTAGAGGAGAATGGACAGCCTGCTTAAAGCTGACAGGAATGTAACAGTGTCTCAAATAACCATGCATTGCAACAGTGGTGTGCAGAAGAGTATCTCTTCAAAGCTCAACAGGCCAAACCTTGAGGTGGATGGGCTACAACAGCAGTAAACCACAATCATATACTCAGTGCCCACTTTATTAGTTAGGTATAGGAGATACCCAATGAGGTGTCCATTGAGTGTGGACCTCTTCCTGAAGGTATTTGAAGCAAAAACCCCTCAGAACTTCTGTGTCATAGGCACAAGCCAAAAGCTCAGAAAAAAAATCACAGGATTGAACACATTTGATTTCAAGGCTGTGTCTTTGGTGGTTTGCGTTGCATAGCAACTAAATGCAGTGTAATGCAACAGTGGTCATTATAGTATCCAGCAAGCAAGTGGCATGAACGATTTAACAGCTGGGAATAGAGTGCAGAGTGCACTAGGCCCAGATCCCAATCTTTCTCCCTAAAGATTAGCATTAGGTTCATATAAAGAGACAAGTAATAATCAGGTTGTGCAGGGCTGGGTGTGAAATGAATTCCATCAACTACAAAGTGAGATCAAATCTAGACAATAAGAAATGGGGGAGTAACTCTCATTTTAACCAATCCAAGGGGGCTTTTATTGAAGAACTCAAGTTCAAGTACATTGTTATTGAATGGTACATATGTATACAACTAAATAAAACAACTTGCCTCTGGGACCAATGTGCAAAAAGCAGTATATCACATACAGCATATAAAATAATATTGACAGATAATAAAAAATACACTGTAGTTGTACATAAAGTGCATACACAGCCTATAGTTAAATATACAACAGTATAATGCTAGTGGCCTTCTCATAAATGGTGTATACTGGGTTCCAGCAGAGTGTTCAGAAGTCTCGCATCCTGGGGGGAGTGTGGAGGGAGGAGGCTGTTACCCAGCCTAATAGACCTTGTTCTTATACTGTGCTACCTTCTGTCTGTCATTGGGAAGTCAAAGAGATTGTTGGATGGATGGTGAGGCTTCTGCGAATGCAATGCTTTTGGTATATTTCCTGAATGTTTGGGAGAGAGAGCGATCACAGTAAGTTGTTCAGCAGTCCTCATCAAGGCCTTGCAATTCCCACACCAGATGATGTCCAAGCTCAAACAAGTTAGTCTTTTATAACTGTGTTTTGTACCTTGAATTCTTGTTTCAGATCTTTGTCATTTTGCTGGCAACAAAAGCTGCTTTTGTTCTGTGCTGCACATTTGAATGGATCCTGCATCACAAAAAAAGGCAATCTGAGCCATCTCTCCCTGGTCCACTCTTTCAGTGATTTATCCAATTCGTCCCAATTTTCCTTGCTCTTTCTTCAGAAGCCAAAACCTTTTTATTTCCTTTAAATATTTAACCATTAT
The DNA here is from genome assembly GCF_963921235.1 of Mobula hypostoma. NCBI lineage: Eukaryota > Metazoa > Chordata > Chondrichthyes > Myliobatiformes > Myliobatidae > Mobula > Mobula hypostoma. The sequence goes on from NC_086103.1 coordinate 4,527,828, forward strand.
GACAAAAAGAAAATAGCCCATTTGTTGGAAATATGAATAAAAAACAAAATGTTCCATGATTGACATAAGCCACTGAGGGACTCAGCCTAAAACCTCAACTGTTTCTTCCTTTCCAAAGATTCTACCTGGCCTGCTGAGTTGCTGAAGCATTTTGTGTGTGTTAGCACTTACCCTGTTTCTTTCCTCACAGATTCTGTCTCAGCTGGTAGCCACTTCCTTTTCTCCTTTAATCAATCCGCTTTTGAATTTCATTTGCAAATATGCTCCTCCCCCTCTGCTCCACAGCATTGGAACACAATCATTTTCATACCATTTTATGACCTGCTATCCTGTAGTGAATCAGAATCAGGTTTATCCCTGGCATGTGCCGTGAAATATGTTAACTTAGCAGCAGTATTTCAATGCAATTCATAATATAAAAAATAAAATAATAATAAATAAATAAATAAGCCAATTACAGTATACATATATTGAATAGATTAAAAATTATGCAAAAAACAGAAATAATATATATGAAAAAAGTGAGGTAGTGTTCATGGTTTCAATGTCCATTTAGGAATCAGATGGCAGAGGGGAAGAAGCTGTTCCTGAATCGCTGAGTGTGTGCCTTCAGGCTTCTGTACCTCCTACCTGATGGTCACAGTGAGAAAAGGGCATGCCCTGGGTGTTGAGGGTCCTTAATAATGGATGCTGCCTTTCTAAGACCCCACTCCTTGAAGATGTCCTGGGTACTTTATGGGCTAGTACCCAAGATGGAGCTCTTTGTAGGCTGGTACTAAGTGTGTCTCACATCCTCAGCTCATCACAAGCTGCTTTGCAGCCAATGGGAAGTTTGTTCATTATGTGCCATGTTGTATGATGTCAGTGATCATGGCCCATTGATCATGATTGTTCTTGGCAAACTTTTCTACAGAAGTGGTTTGCCTTCTTCTGGGCAGTGACTTTACAAGACGGGTGACCCCAGCCATTATCAATACTCTTCAGAGATTGTCTACCTGATGTCAGTGATTGCATAACCAGGACTTGTGATCTGCACCAGCTGCTGATATGATCAACCACCACCTACTTCCATGGCTTCACGTGACCCTGATCAGTGGGGGGGGGGGGTACTAAGCATGTGCTACACCTTGTCCAAGGGTGACCTGCGGACTAGCGCAGGGAAGGATCACTTTACACCTCCTTTGGTAGAGATGTACCTCCTCTTCTCTGCCCAACGATGGACAACTAAATAATGTTTAATGTCGCCACCAGTCTGAACAAGAGAAATGTGAGCAGGATACATTATGCTTTCCATACTACTTAATGAGACATAGAAAGTATGAGAGCTCCTATCCCGCATTATGGCCAAAACCGTTACAGTCTTGGCTTCTTGGGGCACTATGCTAGTACAATGGTTAGCGCAACACTACCACACATTGGATTTTGGAGTTCGGAGTTGAATTCTGACACCTTTTGTAAGAAAGATTGCACACTCCACCGAGATATTCCACCGAGATATTCCACCGAGATATAACACTGGGCGGCACGGGAGGTCGGTCCTGCCCGTGGCCATCGAACTTGCAGCTCCTCCTGTGGAGGGTCAGACACTCTGAGCCAATAGACTGGTCCTGGACTTATTTTCTATCTGGCATAGTTTGCATTTTGTTGTTTGACTGTTTGTGGTTTTTGGATTGCTATATTTATGCTCTATTCTTGGATGGTGCGGCTGCAACGAAACCCAATTTCCCTCGGGATCAATAAAGTATATCTATCTATCTATCTATCTATCTATTTTTCCTGTGTGTGCATGGGTTTCTTCCAGGTGTTCCGGTTTCCTCCCACAGTCCAAAGACATATTGTTCAGTATGTTAATTGGTCATTGTAAATTATGCTCACATTAGGCCAGGGCTGTTGGACAGCTGAATGGGCCTGTTCCACACTGTAGTTTTAAATAAAATAAAATAAATAAACTCCATTGCCCTCTCCTCTTCCCATACTCCTTGACTCCCTTGCAGTTCAAATGGCTGTCGATCTTTGCCTTGAGCGTGCTGTACTAGCTATAACCCTGCTGCTACCCAGTGGCAGAGAAATCCAATCTTCTCATTTAAAATGAGTTCAAACATATACACGACACTGGCAAATAATTTCAAAACTCAAAGTTCAAGGTAAATTTACTATCAACGTATGTGTATGTCACCGTATACCACCTTGAGGGACATTTTCTTCCAGCCACTCACAGTGGAACAATGAAATAGAATAGAATCAATGAAAAACTACGCACAAAGACCGACAACCCACCAATGTGCAAAAGATGACAAACTGTGCAAATACCAAAGAAACAAATAATAATTATTATAATTAACAAATCAATCAATAAATAGATAGATAGATAGATAGATAGATACATAAATAATGCTAAGATAATGAGTTATCGAGTCCTTGAAAGTGAGTCCATGGATTGTGGCACTATTTCAGAGTTGAGGTGAGTGAAGCTGTCCATACTAGTTCAGGAGACTGATGGTTTTACTGCTCCAGAAAGCATAAGATATTTTGCTGAGGTGAAAAAGTTAGAGGATCATTTACTAGACAGTTAGAAACTGTGGACCTAGAAATATAACTTAAGAGAGTCTCAGTCTCATGTTGCATCTTATGAGAGTATTTGCTTTGCACTAGCTCGTTTTGGAACCGCAGAGTCTCAAATTTGCTGGTAGTTCAGTCAATAAGTGAATTCAAACACACATCTTATGTGCAAAATTGCAACTTTACTGAGAAATCTGAGCAACAGATGGAATCGATATGGGTAGAGCTGCATAACACCAAGGGGCAGAAGACGCTGGTGGGAGTTGTGTACAGGCCACCTAACAGTAGTAGTGAGGTCGGAGATGGTATTAAACAGGAAATTAGAAATGCGTGCAATAAAGGAACAGCAGTTATAATGGGTGACTTCAATCTACATGTAGACTGGGAGAACCAAATTGGTAAAGGTGCTGAGGAAGAGGATTTCTTGGAATGTATGCGGGATGGTTTTTTGAACCAACATGTCGAGGAACCAACTAGAGAGCAGGCTATTCTGGACTGGGTTTTGAGCAATGAGGAAGGGTTAATTAGCGATCTTGTCGTGAGAGGCCCCTTGGGTAAGAGTGACCATAATATGGTGGAATTCTTCATTAAGATGGAGAGTGACATAGTTAATTCAGAAACAAAGGTTCTGAACTTAAAGAGGGGTAACTTTGAAGGTATGAGACGTGAATTAGCTAAGATAGACAGGCAAATGACACTTAAAGGATTGATGGTGGATATGCAATGGCAAGCATTTAAAGGTTGCATGGATGAACTACAACAATTGTTCATCCCAGTTTGGCAAAAGAATAAATCAAGGAAGGTAGTGCATCAGTGGCTGACAAGAGAAATTAGGGATAGTATCAATTCCAAAGAAGAAGCATACAAATTAGCCAGAGAAAGTGGCTCACCTGAGGACTGGGAGAAATTCAGAGTTCAGTAGAGGAGGACAAAGGGCTTAATTAAGAAGGGGAAAAAAGATTATGAGAGAAAACTGGCAGGGAACATAAAAACGGACTGTAAAAGCTTTTATAGATATGTAAAAAGGAAAAGACTGGTAAAGACAAATGTCGGTCCCCTGCAGACAGAAACAGGTGAATTGATTATGGGGAGCAAGGACATGGCAGACCAATTGAATAGTTACTTTGGTTCTGTCTTCACTAAGGAGGACATAAATAATCTTCCAGAAATAGTAAGGGACAGAGGGTCCAGTGGGATGGAGGAACTGAGCGAAATACGTGTTAGTAGGGAAGTGGTGTTAGGTAAATTGAAGGGATTGAAGGCAGATAAATCCCCAGGGCCAGATGGTCTGCATCCTAGAGTGCTTAAAGAAGTAGCCCAAGAAATAGTGGATGCATTAGTGATAATTTTTCAAAACTCGTTAGATTCTGGACTAGCTCCTGAGGATTGGAGGGTGGCTAATGTAACCCCACTTTTTAAAAAAGGAGGGAGCGAGAAACCGGGGAATTATAGACCGGTTAGCCTAACGTCGGTGGTGGGGAAACTGCTGGAGTCAGTTATCAAGGATGTGATAACAGCACATTTGGAAAGCGGTGAAATGATCGGACAAAGTCAGCATGGATTTGTGAAAGGAAAATCATGTCTGACGAATCTCATAGAATTTTTTGAGGATGTAACTAGTAGAGTGGATAGGGGAGAACCAGTGGATGTGGTATATTTGGATTTTCAAAAGGCTTTTGACAAGGTCCCACACAGGAGATTAGTGTGCAAACTTAAAGCACACGGTATTGGGGGTAAGGTATTGGTGTGGGTGGAGAATTGGTTAGCAGACAGGAAGCAAAGAGTGAGAATAAACAGGACCTTTTCAGAAAAGCAGGCGGTGACTAGTGGGGTACCGCAAGGCTCAGTGCTGGGACCCCAGTTGTTTACAATATATATTAATGACTTGGATGAGGGAATTAAATGCAGCATCTCCAAGTTTGCGGATGACACGAAGCTGGGTGGCAGTGTTAGCAGTGAGGAGGATGCTAAGAGGATGCAGGGTGACTTGGATAGGTTGGGTGAGTGGGCAAATTCATGGCAGATGCAATTTAATGTGGATAAATGTGAAGTTATCCACTTTGGTGGCAAAAAGAGGAAAACAGATTATTATCTGAATGGTGGCCGATTAGGAAAAGGGGAGGTGCAACGAGACCTGGGTGTCATTATACACCAGTCATTGAAAGTGGGCATGCAGGTACAGCAGGCGGTGAAAAAGGCGAATGGTATGCTGGCATTTATAGCGAGAGGATTCGAGTACAGGAGCAGGGAGGTACTACTGCAGTTGTACAAGGCCTTGGTGAGACCACACCTGGAATATTGTGTGCAGTTTTGGTTCCCTAATCTGAGGAAAGACATCTTTGCCATAGAGGGCGTACAAAGAAGGTTCACAAGATTGATTCCTGGGATGGCGGGACTTTCATATGAAGAAAGACTGGATGAATTGGGCTTGTACTCGTTGGAATTTAGAAGATTGAGGGGGGATCTGATTGAAACGTATAAGATCCTAAAGGGATTGGACAGGCTAGATGCAGGAAGATTGTTCCCGATGTTGGGGAAGTCCAGAACGAGGGGTCACAGTTTGAGGATAGAGGGGAAGCCTTTTAGGACTGAGATTAGGAAAAACTTCTTCACACAGAGAGTGGTGAATCTGTGGAATTCTCTGCCACAGGAAACTGTTGAGGCCAGTTCATTGGCTATGTTTAAGAGGGAGTTAGATATGGCCCTTGTGGCTACGGGGGTCAGGGGGTATGGAGGGAAGGCTGGGGCGGGGTTCTGAGTTGGATGATCAGCCATGATCATAATAAATGGCGGTGCAGGCTCGAAGGGCCGAATGGCCTACTCCTGCACCTATTTTCTATGTTTCTATGTTTCTATGTAACACACATAAAGTGCTGAAGGAACTCAGCAGGTCAGAAAGTATCCTTGGAGAAGAATAAACAACCAACGTTTTAGGACAAGACCCTTCATCAGGACTGGAAATTAATGGGGAAGAAGCCAGAATAACAAGGTGGGAGAAGGGGGAAGAAGTACAAGCTGGCAGGTGATAGGTGAAACAAGATGAAAGGGGAAGTGGGTGACCCGGGAGGGAGCATGAAATAAAAAGCTGGGGAGTGATTGGTGGAAGAGGTCATGTACTGAAGAAGACCATAAGACCATAAGATATAGGAGCAGAAGTAGGCCATTCAGCCCGTCGAGTCTGCTCCATCATTCAATCCTGGGCTGATCCAATTTTTCCACTCATACCGACTCCCCTGCCTTCACACCATACCCTTTGATACCCTGGCTAATAAAGAACTTATCTATCTCTGCCTTAAATATACCCAGTGACTTGGCCTCCACAGACACTTGTGACAACAAATTCCACAGATTTACCACCCTTTGACTAAAGTAATTTCTCCTCATCTTTGTTCTAAATGGACGTCCTTCAAATCCTGAGGTCGTGCCCTTTTGTTCTAGAATCCTCTACCATAGGAAATAACTTTGCTATATCAATCTGTTCAGGCCTTTTAACATTTGGAATGTTTCTATGAGATCTCCCCTCATTCTCCTGAACTCCAGGGAATACAGCCCAAGAGCTGCCAGATACTCCTCATATGGTAAACCTCTCATTCCTGGAATCATTCTCGTGAATCTTTTCTGAACTCTCTCCAATGTCAGTATATCCTTTCTAAAATAAAGAGCCCAAAACTACACACAATACTCCAAGTGTGGTCTCACAAGTGCCTTATAGAGGCTCAACATCACATCCCTGCCCTTATAGCCTATACCTCTAGAAATGAATGCCAGCATTGCATTCGCCTTCTTCACAACTGACTCAGTTTAGGGTATCCTGCACAATGACTCCCAAGTCCCTTTGCATCTCTGCATTTTGAATTTTCTCCCCATCTAAATAACAGTCTGCCCCTTTATTTCTTCCACCAAGTGCATGACCATACACTTTCCAACATAGTATTTCATTTGCAACTTCTTTGCCCATTCCCCTAAACTATCTAAGTCTACCTGTAGGCTCTCCTATCTTTGGGATGGGGGAGGGGCACCAGAGAGAGATGATGGGCAACTGAGGTGCAGGGAAGGGGTACGAAGGAGGCAGGATGGGGGAAGGAAGAAAAAGGAGGGAGAAACTATTGAAAGTTAAAGAAATTGATGTTCATGGTATCAGGTTGAAGTCTACCCAGATGGAATATCAGATGTTGCTCCTCCAACCTGAGGATGACCTCATCCTAACAATAGAGAAGTCCACGGTCCAACATAATGGAATGGGAAGGAGCAGTTGAATTGAAATGGGTGGCCACCAGGAATTCCTGCCTTTTGTAGTGGACAGGCCGAAGGCACTCTGAGGATTGCTAAAGGATTACCTCCACTGTCGCTGCGGTTTTCGGTCAGAAAGCTGCCACAAAGGCTGGGGCAGCAGAACAGAATCGTAAACACTTGGGATGGAACAGAGGAAGTTGTTGCCATAGCTAATGTCCTATTATCCAGGGTAGTAGATGGGAGTGATAGTGCGGATAATACAAAAACCTGATAATGCTAAAGATAATTAGGCACTTTAAAAATTTTGCAGAGAATTTATTATTTATTAAAATACTCAGTCATTCTTAAACACATGAGATTCTGCAGATGATGAAATCTTGAGCAACATGCATAACCTTCTGGAGGAATTCAGCAGGTCAGGCAACATCTATCAAAATGTAAGTAACTTTATTATCAAAGTACAAATATGTCACCACATAATGCCCTGAGATTCATATGTGGAGGGTAATAAACAGTTGACACTCGGGGCCAAGACCCTTCATCAGGATTGGAAAAGAACGGAGCAGAAGCCATAATAAGAAGGTGGGGGTTGGGGTAAGGACAACAAGTTGGCAGATGATAGGTGACATCAGGTGAGGGGGATGGTGGGAGAGTGTGGGAGGGGTGAAAATTTGAAAGCTGTGAGCTGATAGGTGGATGATGTTAAGGGGTGAAAAAAGAAGGAATCCGATAGGACATTGAACGATGGATGAATAGGAAGAAGGAGGGAGGTGATAGGCAGATGCAGGAGAGAAGAAGTGAGAGGGTAACCACAAAGGTGAATGGAAAAAAGTGAAAGGGGTCGCAGCCATATTTCTTTGATTAGCAAGCTTTTTGTCTGCAGTAATATCTTTGCAATCAAGTATCTTGCTGCCATATGTAATTAAGCAAAATCTCAATGTGGACGAGAGTTTTACTGGGACAAACTCGATGATCCAACCCCTCTCCTTCGCTTCCACTCGACACCTTCACACACACACACACACACACACACACACACACTAGTGTGTCACACACAAAATGCTGGAGGAATTCAGCAGGCCAGGCAGCATCCACGGAAAACTATCAAAATGTAATTCATAACAGAGCACAATATGCCATCCCCAGCCATGATAAAATATTTTTCTACTCTAATATTCTTTTTGTATATTTATCACTCACTGCAGAATTTCTGTGATGTGGAGGTGCTATGATTCTGGTGGATCTGTGGCTGAGACCTATTTATGGTCCCAGCTGCTGCTGTTACTGCCTTCCTCTGTGAAAAATCTGCTCCATCTTCTGACAGAGTAATTGGTTCAGAATCAGGATCAGGTTTAAAATCTCTGGAACATATCGTGATATTTGTTGTTCTGTGACAGCAGTATATTGCAATGCATAATACAATACATTGCAATATATAATAATAAAAATCTGTAAATTAAAGTAAAGTGTATACCTATATTAAATAAGTTCAAGATGAGAAAAAAGAAGTGAGGTTCATGGGTTCGATATCCATTCAGAAATCTGATGGTGGTGGGAAGAATGTGTTCCTGAATCACTGAAAGTGTGCCTTCAGGCACCTTTACCTCCTCCCTGATGGTAGCAATGAGAAGAGGGCTTGTTCTCTGTGATGTGGGTCTTTAATGATGGATGCTGTCTTTTTGAGGCAACTGTCCTTGATGATGTCCTGGATGCTGAGGAGGCTAGTTCTTATGGTAGAGTGGACTGAGTTTACAACTTTCTGCAGTTTATTCTGATCCTGTGCCCCCTCCCCCATACCGGATGGTGATGCAGCCAGTTAGAATGCACTCCATGGTATACCTGTAGAAATTTGCAAGTATTTTTGGTGACATACCAAACCTCCTCAAACTCCTAAAGAAATATTGGTGCTGTCATTGTAATTGCATCAACTGTTAGGCCCAGGATAGGTCCTCAGAGATACTGACACAAAGGAACTTGAAATTGCTCACCCTTTCCACTTCTGATCTCTCGATGAGGACTTCCAGTCAAGATGGTGCCATTGTACAATGCCCTCGGTTGACATCTTTCAGATAACTCACAAAAATGTCTTTTGTTTTTACTTCTTCTACATCTGTTTTACACCTTTCTTTTCAAATCTTTTTATTGTATATATAGGAAAAATAACATGAGTACATCGAAGTAAAAACACTTATAATGCCTCAAAAAAACCCATCATCTTAAAGATTGAAAACAAAATTTTGTGATAGCAAAAAAAAACTACTGAGCAGAAAAGTGAGAAAAAAAGAGAACCCATTTGGTGTACAACCCCGGAGCCATGCGTCATACAAAAAGCTTCTAAAAGTAAACATCAAACCGCCAGCAAGAAAAGAAAATATACTAAAAGAATTTACAATTAGATTATGGAAAAATTATATCAATTAACTCAAATGATAATAACGAGCAAATGAGCCCCATCTTTTCTCAAAATCAAATAAAGGTTCAAAGGTTCGACTTCTAATTTTCTCCAAACTAAGACATAGCATCACTTGAGAGAACCATTGTGACAAAGTGGGAGCTGATGTATCCTTCCACTTCAACAAAATGGCCCTCCTAGCTATCAATGTAACAAATACAATAACATGTTGGTCAGACACAGAAATACCATGAGTATTTTGAGGAACTATTCCAAAAAGCACAGTTAATTTATTAGGTTGTAAATTAATTTTAAGTACTTTAGAAATTGTTGAGAAAACCGACTTCCAGAACTGTTCCAATATAGAACAAGACCAAAACATATGTGTCAGTGTAGCTATCTCAGTTTTACATCTATCACAATGACTATCAACATTAGGAAAGATTTTGGAAAGTCTCTCCTTTGTCAAATGATAACGATGTACAATGTTAAATTGAATCAATGAATGGCTAGCACAAATTGAAGAAGAGTTAACCAACTTCAATATCCACATCCAATCCTCCGTCATAAAAGTCAAATTAAGTTCCTTTTCCCAATCCTGTTTAATCTTAGACAAAGGACGCTTATCCCATTGTAATAATAAATTATAAATTCTTCCAATAGAACCCTTAATCAAAGGATTCATGCTCATAATAGTATCTAACAGGTCAGCCTCCAATATGTAAGGGAGATTACTTAAATATTTTTGTAAAAAATGTCTAACTTGAAGGTATTGCAGAAAGTGTGAGTATGAAAGAGAATATTTATCAGTTAATTGTTCAAAGGACATCAATCTATCTTCTTTAAATAAATCCAAAAAAGAATTAATACCTTTATTTTTCCAAAGTAGAAAAATTGGATCACTCAAAGGCGGCTTAAAAAAGTAATTTCAGTAAATTAAACTACAAAGTTTAAATTTTTTAAGATTAAAAGAATTGCAGAACTGGAGCCAAATTTGTAAAGAATACTTTATCACAGGATATAAGTTTAAATTAACAACTTCACCTAATTGCATCGGTAAAGGAGCCCCCAGTAACGAAGTTAAATAAAACTGTTTTACACCTTAAATGTGTGTAGCCCCCTGGCCAGTCTCAGGGTCGCTCAGCTCATTGTCGTGTAGGGAAACAGCCCTCAGCCCCGCCAAACTGGGTAATAGTTTGTGTGGATGCTGTGTGATGTACCCCACCCCGCCCAAATAACAGACAATACACCAGATACAATTAAATGATTTACAGTTTATAGATATTACTGGAACTATATAATTAATAAATAATAAAATATAAAAGGAAAATAAAAGGTGCCACACTTATCAAAGTTCAATCTCTTCATGCACAAACAGTGCACGACCTGCATTTCCCCTCGGACCACCTCGATCTGCCGCCTGGGACCAACAACGGTGGTCGACCAGACGCTGCACACGAGTCTGTCTCCGTCTCCTCTCCTCACCGAACGCCCTGGACCTTGGACTCCTGCTTGGGCTCCGACCCCGTTAGCGGACTCACAGCACCTGATCCATCCTCTGTCTCTCTCTCCCACCTTCTGCACAAAAACCCGCGGATCACACTAACTTACAGACACACAGAAAGAATAACATCTATCCCAATTGGTTTGTTCATCCTCTTATCAGTAACATGATCCAAACAAACTGCTAGTGGGAGGACTTTCTCAGCAGTTAACATAACAAAGAAGCCATTTCAATTATAACATAACAAAGAAGCCATTTTAATTATAACATAACAAAGAAGCCATTTTAATTAGACTATGCAGTAACATAAAAGAAGAAACCCCTTACATGTGTTTCTGGGACTGCTAAAGCCTGCATTTTTCAGTTTGGAGATCATTTGAGTGATCAGGCACTAGGCTCTCTCCAAGAAGATTCCACAAAATAAGCAAATCCAAGTATGATGGATGGCCTCGATATGTAGAGACTTCGAGATGGGCCGCAAGCGGATGTTCGACTCCATTTTGCTGGTTAAAGCATCTATTATCGCTGACAAAAGTGTCGAGGAAGATTGAGACATCAAGGTGAATGTGGAAGACGATCCAGAGTTCAGTACTGACTGCCTTTCTTTCCACCTCTGCCAGAGAAGGAGTTTGTGAGCGTCCCATCACCATGGTGGGTGGGTAAACGTCTCTGTCTCATGCGCTGTCCCTCTTTTTTGATTAACGTTATTGATATTCTAGGATAGTATCACCGTTTTCTGTTTATGGATTGGGCTATTGTTGACTTCTTCAAACATATGGCTTTTATATTCCGTGTTTTTATGGCCCGTTCATTTCCGTTTTGTTGTGCAAGGGGAGATTGTTTTGGGGTTGATGCTCTGTTGTGTTCTGTTAGTTTTTTGTGTGGGGGAAGGATTGTTTTTGGCGGGACGGTGTTCCTGTTCCATTTTGTGCAGGGGGAGGGGTGTTTTGGGGGTTGATGATCGGGATGCCATACATTTATGTGTGTGTGGGGGGGGTGTGTTTGATGTTTCTCTCTGAATGACTTTCATGTTCTTTCTTTGTTTCATGGCTGTCTGGAGAAGTCAAATTTCACAGTTGTATATGGATACATGCTTTGATAAAAAATGAACGTTTGAACCTTTGAACCTGTTGAACCTTTGGTGTGTGTTCCCTCATCTTACCATTTTGAAATCCACGATGAATTCTTTGGTCTGAGTGCAACGTTGTTGCTGCGACATCACTCAACCGGCTGATCTATCTCACTTTGCATGGTTCTCATCACCATCTGAAATTCTGCCAACTATAGTTCTGTCATCAGCAAATTTATAAATGGCATTTGAGCTATGCCTAGTCACACAGTCATGGGTACGGAGAGAGTAGAGCAGTGGACTCAGCTCACACCTCTGAGGTGCACCAGTGTTGATTGTCAGTGAGGTCAGAATCAGTGAGGAGGATATGTTATCTCCAATCCCTACAGATTGTGGTCTTCCAGTTAGGAAGTCAAGGATCCAATTGCAGAGGGAAGTACAGAGGCCCAGGTTCTGCAACTTCTCAATCAGGATTGTGGGAATGATGGTATTAAATGCTGAGCTATAGTCGACTGGTGTGGTAGCTTTCACAGATCTGTATATGTGGGCCCTGGGATCCCTCTGTTCCTCCACACTAGGAATCCTGCCATTAACTCTGTGTTCTGCTGAAGAGAAATGGTATTTTAACAATGAAACAGGTAGTGCTTTAGTCTTTCTAGGAAGACTGAATTTGCCATTGGAATTATTATCTGCCAGTATATTTGAATGCATTTCCAATACATTGCAGCACATCAAAGAACCATGATCATTTACAAAATTTAATCTCCTCAGTTAATGCAAACTTTTGTTAAAGACAACTTCAATATCAATGCTCTGTCTCTCAATGTCAAACCTTCTTTCTATTTTACTAACGATCAATCAACTTTCTGTCATGTGACAGGTCCTCCCTGTCACATGACAAATCTCTAAAGCAACAAGTTTTAATTACATGATTTAACACATTAACTACTACCACGCCAGTAGCGATAGATAGATAGATAGATAGATAGATAGATAGATAGATAGATAGATAGATAGATAGATAGATAGATAGATAGATAGATGAATAGATAATACTTTATTAATCCCAAGGGAAATTCGGTTTCGTTACAGCCGCACCAACCAAGGATAGAGCGTAAATATAGCCATACAAAAAACTCCAACAATCAAACACCAAAATGCAAACTACGCTAGATGGAAAATACGTCCAGGACCAGTCTATTGGCTCAAGGTGTCTGACCCTCCACGGGAGGAGCTGCACGTTCGATGGCCACAGGCAGGAACGACCTCCCGTGCCGCCAAGTGTTGTATCATGGTGGAATGTGGCCGAAGTCCAACAGTAAAAAGTTCAATATCCAGTCTGCAAACACGTTCCTCAATTGTAATATACCCCGGATTGCACCATCCGTTGTTAGCCAGAACAGTAAGCACCCAATTCCTTTACGCTTACCACTCTCAGTGCTCTTCCGGTCAGCCGGAACGGTATTACCTACCGAACTCCTCTTCTCCAAAAGTCTCTGTTGTCTCGACCCGGTCCTCTTCCCTCGGCTTTGTGATCCCCCTCTGTGTGTTTTCCTCCGGATTTCAGCAGGGGTGTCCACCGCTCTGTTCGCTAAGCCGGCCAGGATTTGCTGGTCCGTGAAATACACAAAGCGACCTTGCTTCTGTCTCACATGTCGGGATGTAACCATTTCCAGCGCTAAAGAAAACCCAAATAAAACTCTCTCTACCAGCATGTTAGAGAGGGTGCAGCTTCGACGTGTTACCGTGAGAAAAAAAATACAAAAAATAACGTAAATTAAAAAGTAAGAAGAAGAAAGTAAGAATAGATCGGAACGGCTGTACCAGGCTGCATGCACGACTGGCGCATGTGCACTAACGCATTAACAATGTTTGTTGCACCTGATGGCTGGACAGAGATGAGTTGTACGTACCACAAAGTGTTGATAAACTTAGAGGAACACATAGATCACAATTCAAAACCAATCATGAAGTCTCTGCTGAATTCTGCATCATTCTACATTTTCACAGAGGGAGTACAGCAAAGATTCACTAGCTTACTTCCATGAATGACAGGTTTATCATATGAGGGGCGATTGAATAGACTGGAACTATGTTCTCTGAAGTTTTGGAGATTGCCACAAAACGTGCAAATCTCCAAATAAGGTTTGAAGGGTGAGAAGCAAGGAATATGTTTTCCCTGACAGCAGGGGAACAGCATATAGATCATTTAGGACTAAGAAGGCATGTCTTCATTCAAGAAAGTGGTCATCCTTGGGAATTTTCTTCCATATTAAACGCTGAGATGTCATCAATAAACTGCAGTATGATGTAAGTATTGGTATTATTCAGGTGGATTAGGGCTACATTAAGAGCCAATGACTTATTGTGGTCATAGGCAAGTTGCAGTGGATCCAGTTCCTTACTTATTCAGGAGTTGATTCTAGCCATAACCAATCTCTCAAAGCACTTCATCAGTGTCGATGTGAGTGCTACTGGACAAGGTCATTAAGGCAGCTCACGCTGCTCTTCTTGTGCACTGGTATGATTGTTGTCCTTTTGAAGCAGGTGGGAACTTCTGACTGTAGCAATGTGAGATTGAAAATATCTTTAAACACACTTGCCAGTTGGTTGGCACAGGTTTTCCGAGCCTTACCAGGTACACCACTGGGGTCTGTCACCTTGTGAGGGTTCACACTCTTGAGAGACGTTCTGACATCGGCCTCCAAGACAGGTACCACAGGGTCAGTGGGTGCTGCAGGGATCCTCATAGCTGTAGCTTTATTCTCCCTTTCAAAGTGAATATAAAAGGCTTTGAACTCATCTGGGAGTGAAGCATCACTGTCATTCGCTTTGTAGGAAGTAATGGCCTGCAAATCCTGCAGAGTTGACGTGCATCCGATTCCACTTCTAATTTCAATCGGAGTTGTTCTTTTGTTCTTTAGATATCCTCTGTAAGTCATACCTGGCCTTTTTTATATAGTTCTGGGACACCGGATTTGAATGACACAGATATAGCCCTCAGCAGACTATGAATCTCATAGTTGATAGATTCCTGGTTGGTTGGGACATCAAGGGATATAGTGGGAGAGCAGGTCTATGGTGTTGAATAGGATCAGCCATGATGAAATGGCAGAGTGGGCTCGATTGGCTGAATGGCCTAATTCTGTTCCTATGTCTTATAGTGTTATGGTTTTATAATCTCCTGGTTCATCCTTGGTTCTTCAATCGGGTATGTATGGTATGTTCTTGTAGGTACACATCCGTCCACACAGGTTTTAATGAAGTCAGTGACAACAGTGACATGTTCATTCAGACTCAAAGATGAATCCCTGAGTACTGTCCAGTCCACTGACTCAAAGCAATTCTGTAAACATTCCGCTGTCTCCCTTGTCCATACTTTCTTACTCCACCCTACATGGTGCCGTGGTCTCTGCCTGGACTCAGAGAGTCGAAGTACAGCCAGGTGATTTGGTTTTCAGAAGTGTGGCTGTGGGATAGCACGGTGAGCACACTAGATGGAATTATAACAGTAGTCCAGCCTATGGTATTTTACCGAGTCATATACCATTGAAGCAGGACGATCACCCCACCAGCCAGAAATAAAGCCTCCATTCTACTGTAATACCACATAGCAATAATTATTACACCCCAGATACCTGCACACAGGGGGCAATTTAACAACCTACCAACTGGCTCATCATTGGGGTAGGTGTGGAAACCGGAGCAACTGAAGGAAACCCATACATTCATGAGGTGGGCGTGCACCAGAAATCGAATTGAGAACCCCTCACTGGAATTGCAATTATAATATAACATAGGTTTAATTTATGGTTTGCTTGTGAATGTTGTGCCTCTGATGCTCTGTGCCAGTGATGCTACTGTAAGTAAGTGTTTCATTGCATCTATTCATCCATGTACTTGTGCAGATGACAATAAACCTGACTTTAACTTGGAAGCAACAGGAGTGTTGTTCCATTCCAATGAACTTCCAAACCTGGTCATTAAGGAAATCGTGTTTAGAATGGTCAGCTTATTCTGAAATGACTGAAATCATTCTTATGACTAACATGGTTTACAACATTAAAAATAATTTTATTATTATAATATTTTATATAAATATATACACACATACGTATGACACTCTGAAATTAATTTCTTGCTGGAATTCACAGCAGAACAAAGGAATACAATAGAATTGATGAAAAACCACATACAAGGAAAGACTGACACACAACCAATGTGCAAAATAAGACAAGCTGTGCAAATACAAAAATAAGTAAATAAATAAACAAACAAACATACAAATAAATAAATACTGAGAACATGAGTTGTAAAGTCCTTGAAAGTGAGTCCACATGTTGTGGAATCAGTTCACTGCTGAGGTGAGTGAAATTATGCACACTGGTTCAAGAACCTGATGATTTAAGAGTAATAACTATTCCTGAACCTGGTGGTGTAGCAACTAGAGAAGAGAGCAAGACCTGGGTGGAGAGGGTCTTTGGTGGTGGATAGTGTTGGAGGGTCATAGAAAAATACCGCACAGTAACAGGTCCTTCAGCCCATCTAGACCATGCCGAAACCATTGTGCTTTCTTAGGCTGTACTTCTTGTAGATGTGCTCAATGGTGGGAAGGGATTTTCCTGTGATGGACTGGGCAGTATTCACCATTTTTGTATGCTTTTACATTCTTGGGCATTGGTGTTTCCATACAAGGCCATAATGCAACTAGTCAAGATACTCTCCACTATGCATCTGTAATAGACCGAGTCAACGATTCCTTGTGAAAGCATGCAGCTACTCTGTACATGACTGCAAGAAGATACAGAGTTGTGGACACAGCAGAGCACATCAGGGGAACTAGCCATTCCTCCACATACCCTGTCTATATTTCTCACTGCCTCAGTAAAGCAGCCAGAATAATCAAAGACCCCACCCACTCCAACATTCTCTCCTCTTCCCTCTCCTATCAGGCAGAAGATACAAAATTCAGAAAGCACATTCCAACTTGCTCAATCACAGCTTCTATACCGACTAGTCCCCTAATATGATGAGATGGACTCAACCTCACAGTCTAGCTCGTTACAATGGTGCATTTCATCGTTTACCTGCACTTCGCTTTTCAGTAGTTTTTACACTTCATTCTGCATTGCTATTGTTTAATTTAAATACACTGTGTAATGAGTTGATCTGTGTGAATAGTATGCAAGGCAAACATTTCACTGTATTTTGGTACATGACAATAATATACCAAAACTAATACACTCACGTGTTACAGATAAGTTCTGACAGATCACGGAGGGGGTCAGCAGCTTTTCATTCCTGGATATTATCATATTGATCCAGGACATACGAAGGCACATCAGCAACTTTATGTTTTTAGAAAGTCAATGAGGTTTGGCTTGTCACTAAAAATTCTACCGAACTATATATGTGTACTGTTGAAAGTATCCTGACAGGTTGCATCATGGTGTGGTACGGCAATTCGAATGTGCAGGAACACAAGAAGCTGCAGAGTGTAGTGAACACATCCAATACATCACATGCACATCCTTCCCCACCATCGATAGTACCTACAGCAGTCAGCATCTACCGTCAACTATCCCCAGCATCCAGGCCACGTCACCTCCTCGTAGCCACCATGAGACAGGAGGTACAGGAGCTGAGATTCCTCGCCACCGGGTTCAAGAACAGCTACGACACTTCAGTCATTCAGTTTTTGAATCAACTGACACAACCCTAATCACTACGACACAGTAGCACAGCAGTTAGCTATTGCGTCACCAGCGAGCCGGGTTCAGTTCTGCCGCTGTTTGTAATACGTTCTTCCCATGACCGCCTGGGCTTCCTCTGGGTGCTCAGGTTTCCTCCCACATTCCAAAAATGTGTGGGTTAGTAGGCTAATTGATCACTTGTGTGTAATTGTGTGGTACAGGCTCGTTAGGCCGGTGGAGCTTGTTACAGGCTGTATCTCGAAATAACACTGTGACCACTTTGATCACTTTTCACTAAAGTTGGCTTTATTTTCTTTTTCAAACTCGAGAAAACCTGCAGATGCTGGAAATCCAAAGCAATGCCCACAAAATGCTGGAGGTACTCTCCTCTCCTCTCAGATTCCCCCTTCTCCAGCCCTTTATCTCTTTCATCAGTCAACTTCCCAGCTCTTTACTTCACCCCCTCTGCCTCTCCCAGTTTCACTGGTCATCTGCCGCCTTTTACTTCCTCCTCCCTGCTCCCCCCTTCTGTCTCTGATTTCTTCCCTTCCTTTTCCACCCTGATGAAGGGTGTTGGCCCAAAACGTCGACTGTTTACTCTTTTCCATAGATGCTGCCTGACCTGCTGAGTTCCCTTATTTTCTTTTTGCTCTAATTCAGTTCTTTCTCATAAAAATTGCAAATAATTTCTGTTTCATTTACCATTTCTTTTCTTGTGAACGCTGCTTATATGACGTTAAGTGCCTGTAAAGCTGCAACAAGTAAGGTCTTCATTGCAGCTGTTCATGGTACTTATGCATAGGATGATGAACTTGACTTTGACTTTGAATTATTTCTCTCACTAACAGGCTTCAGTAACCCACCAGTGCGAACGCTCAAGTCCAGTACGATGTTCTCCAAAGGGGTTGCCTAAGGTCAATTCCCTAAGTGGAGCTGATGAGATGGTCGCTATCACACGGTCCTTGACAGATCAGGGTCAGGGTCCAGTGACACGGCATGCAAGACAACTGGAGATCCTTCACTGACTTTGTGATGTGTCATCATTTTCCACCAGCCTCACCGTTGAGGTCTTGGCTGGATTGCTCTTTGTTTGAAAGCTCCCTTTGACCTTACCATCACAAGAAACCCTAGCAGGAGCTAGACTCCTTATAGCATCACTCTGGGGATCTCAGGAACTCAGATATCCCAACTCTCCCAGAAGTTCTGGGAGCCTCCCGCATATGAATAGTGGCTCCCTGATGCCCGCAAGTTATATACAATATCACGGAAATCAATTTTTTTGAGAGCGAGCAAGCGAGAGAAAGCAAATGAGAGAGCAAGCAAGCGACAGAGAGCGCGAGAGCAAGCAAGTGAGAGAGCGAGAGAAAGCAAGTGAGAGCGTGCGAGCGAGAGAGAGAGCGCGAGAGACCACGAGAGAGAGAGTGAGAGCGTGCCATGGCAGAGTGTTCCAAAAAAAAAAAGAAAATATAAAACGTACGTCACCCCAGACTACACTAAAGTGTACCCCTGCCTAATAGGGGTCAAAAATAATGACAGTGTTGCTCGCTGCACTGTTTGCAACAGTGACTTTTCTATTGCCCATGGTGGGTTGATAGTCATAGTCATACTTTGAATAAGACTGTAAAAGACATATTGAGGTGAGTTTAACAGGTGTCATTCGTTCATTAGCATAGCTAACATTATTTAAACTAGCTGGCTGACTGCTAAGGAGCTACTCTATTGCAGACATCCCACCTCTCCTGGAAGTCTCCCGCAAACTGATGGTGCTACCTCCCTGAAATCAGTTTTTGCAGGGTGGGATGTCTGGGAACTCACAAGCCTCTCCACCAGGACAAGGCGATGATTCTTGTAGATGACCAGGTCAATAATTCCTTTATGAACTTACTGATCTCAGAAGTCATGAATTGAGAAGGATTTGTGTGACAATGGAAAATTCATTACCCACCAGGCTCCCAACAAGCCCTTCCATTGACAGGACTCCGGGACTTGTGGAACAAACTTAGTGTCAATGCTCTCTGAAAATGGCACAGGTTCAATCCCTGCAAATGAGCCTGATCTTATTGCTTTGTCGATCCCACAGAATATGAGGCTATACGAGCTGCTTTCATCTGCATGACAAATGAGCATTAGCCTCTCGTTACAACGTGTGTAGCCTTAAGCATGGTGCTGGATATTGAAGACAAAGGTATTTGTCAGTAAGCATTTCCAATGATGCCCAGTTTCACCTGCATTGTAAATCTGGTCTGTCGGCACCTGCTTCTTCTTAATAAATGCTGTGATTCCTCCAGGACTTAGCTTCTCCCCTTCAATGCATGTCTCACCAATGCCATGTCATCTTTTAAAAATGAACTTAACCATTGGGACAAAGCAATATATATTCCCTTTATTTCCAGAGAGTCAAAGAAGAACATTGGTCTGGTCTGCATAAGTATATATTGACATGAGTGTATCTTTACCTGTTTGTTGATTAAACCGTTCCAGCCTTGCTTTGCCTAAACCCTCTACCTTTTGCCTTCTTCATTGACTTTCTAACAGAAGTATTACTCGATAACAGCTAAATGAATAAGAAATCTGCCCTGTTCCTTTTAAATCATAAACTGCCAGCTCACCAATACCATAGTCTGTTCAGAGCTACTCTACACTGGTACCATTCTCAAACTTCTCAAGGCTTCCAAATTTCTTTTTAATGGTCAATTTCCATATTTACAATATCTCATCCCTCTGAAATAACAGGACTACTGTGGAAATCCTGCAATCTTCTAAAAAATTCAACGTTTTAATCACTCCACTGAACTTCACCCTGTGTTAGGTAACACAGATTCTCTGAATCACCGAATGATCACAAAGCTCTCTTCTACTCTCTGGAGGTGGTTTCTTAAAGTCTAGAATGCAGGTTTTTTTAAAGATAAGCTTTAATTATCACATGTACATTGAAACATCGAAACACACAAGTTCAAAGTTCAAAGTAAATTTATTATCTAAGTACATATATGTTACCAACATGGGTCCATCATAGATAAAGCTCTCTTCATTATTGAGCACACTTAACATGGAGCGTTGACACAGAAAAGTATTATCCATAATCAGGGAACCCCACCACCCAGGTCATGCTCTCTCCTTGCTGTTGCCTTCAGGAAGAAGGTACAGAAGCTTCGAGACTCATGACACCAAGTTCAGGAACAGTTATAGCCCCTCAATCATCAAGCTCTTGAACCAGAGGGGATAACTTCACTCAACTGCACTAGCCCCATCACTGAAATGTTCCCACAACCTATAATGTAATTTTCAAGGACTCTTCATCTCATGCTCTCAATATTTATTGCTTATTTATTTATTTTTGTATATGCACAGTTAGTTGTCTTTTGCACACTGGTTGAAACCCCAGTTGGTGGGGTCTATTATGGATTTATTGAGTATTCCCACAAGAAAATGAATCTCAGGGTTGTATATCATTCAACAGAAATGTATTATTAAAGTACATATATGTCACCACATAAAAACCGTGAGATTCATTTTCTTCTGGGCATACTCAGTAAATTCAAGAAACACAATAGAATGAATGAAGGACCCTACCCAAAGAGACAGACAAATAACTAACGTGCAAAAGTCAATGAACTGTGCAAATAAAAAAGAGAAAAATATAATAAAAATATAGATAAGTAAGTAATAAAGATTGAGAACATGAGATGAAAAGTCTATAGGTTATGGGAGCAGTTCAGTCATGGGGAGAGTGAAATTGAGTGAAGTTTTCCCCTCAAGAGCCTGATGTAATAACTGTTCATGAACCTAGTGATATGGGTTTGAGACTCCTGTACCTTCTTCCTGATGGCAACAGTGAGAAGAGAGCATGGTTTGGGTAGTGGGGGTCCTTTATTAAGGATGTTTCTTTCCTGCAACTGTGCTCCTTGTAGATGTGGGGAGGGCTTTACCTGTCATAGAATGGACCATATCCATTATTTTTTCAGGATTTTCCATTCAAGGACATTGGTTTTTCAAAGCCAGGCCATGTTATAACAAGTTACTCTCCACCACACATCTAGAAAAGTTTGTCAAAGTTTTAGATGTCATGCCGAATCTTTGCAAACTTCTAAGGAAGTACAGACACTGCCGTGCTTTCTTTTTAATTGCACTTATATGCTGGGATCAGGACAGATCCTATGAAATTATAACACTGAGAAACTTAATGTTGCTGACCATCTGATTCGCTGATGAGGACTGGCTCACAGACATCCCGTTCCTCCTCCTCAATAATCAGCTCCTTCATCTTGTTGACATTGACCAAGAGGTTTGTTGTTTCACACCGTTCAGCCAGACTTTCAACCTCCCTCTGATATGTTGATTCGTCACCACTCTTGAATCAGCCAATTACAGTGGTGTCTTCAACAAACTTAAATATGGCATTGGAGATGTGCTCACCCTCACAGTAGACCAGGGAGCTAAGCACACAGCTTTGCACTGCGCCTTTGCTGATGGAGATCGTGGAGGACAAGTTGTTGCCAAACTGAACTGACTGGAGCTTTCAAGTGAAGAAATCAAGGATACAATTATACAAGGTGGCATTGAGGCCAAAGTCTTGAAAGTTAATGATTAGTTTTGAGGGGATGATGGTATTGAATGCTAGTTTGTAGTCAATAAACAGCATGTGTTATTTGCTTCATATCATATCAGTGAGGATTGTGCTGGGGGCAGCCTGCAAGTGACATAGTGCTTCCAGCACCAAAATAGCATGCCCACAACTTACTAATGCTAACCCTAATCTTATGTCTTTGGAATGTGGGAGGAAGGAGCACCCAGAGGAGAACATACAAACTCCTTACAGGCAGTGGCAGGAATCAAACTCTGATTTTCATTTATTTATTTATTTATTGATTGATTGATTGATACATAGAAACATAGAAAATAGGTGCAGGAGTAGGCCATTCGGCCCTTCGAGCCTGCACCGCCATTTATTATGATCATGGCTGATCATCCAACTCAGAACCCCACCCCAGCCCTCCCTCCATACCCCCTGACCCCCGTAGCCACAAGGGCCATATCTAACTCCCGCTTAAATATAGCCAATGAACTGGCCTCAACTGTTTCCTGTGGCAGAGAATTCCACAGATTCACCACTCTCTGTGTGAAGAAGTTTTTCCTAATCTCGGTCCTAAAAGGCTTCCCCTCTATCCTCAAACTGTGGCCCCTCGTTCTGGACTTCCCCAACATCGGGAACAATCTTCCTGCATCTAGCCTGTCCAATCCCTTTAGGATTTTATACATTTCAATAAGATCCCCCCTCAATCTTCTAAATTCCAACGAGTACAAGCCCAGTTCATCCAGTCTTTCTTCATATGAAAGTCCTGCCATCCCAGGAATCAATCTGGTGAACCTTCTTTGTACTCCCTCTATGGCAAGGATGTCTTTCCTCAGATTAGGGGACCAAAACTGCACACAATACTCCAGGTGTGGTCTCACCAAGGCCTTGTACAACTGCAGTAGTACCTCCCTGCTCCTGTACTCGAATCCTCTCGCTATAAATGCCAGCATACCATTCGCCTTTTTCACCGCCTGCTGTACCTGTATGCCCACTTTCAGTGACTGGTGTATAATGACACCCAGGTCTCATTGCACCTCCCCTTTTCCTAATCGGCCACCATTCAGATAATAATCTGTTTTCCTATTTTTGCCACCAAAGTGGATAACTTCACATTTATCCACATTAAATTGCATCTGCCATGAGTTTGCCCACTCACCCAACCTATCCAAGTCACCCTGCATCCTCTTAGCATCCTCCTCACTGCTAACACTGCCACCCAGCTTCGTGTCATCCGCAAACTTGGAGATGCTGCATTTAATTCCCTCATCCAAGTCATTAATATATATTGTAAACAACTGGGGTCCCAGCACTGAGCCTTGCGGTACCCCACTAGTCACTGCCTGCCATTCTGAAAAGGTCCCATTTATTCCCACTCTTTGCTTCCTGTCTGCTAACCAATTCTCCACCCACACCAATACCTTTCCCCCAATACCGTGTGCTTTAAGTTTGCACACTAATCTCCTGTGTGGGACCTTGTCAAAAGCCTTTTGAAAATCCAAATATACCACATCCACTGATTCTCCCCTATCCACTCTACTAGTTACATCCTCAAAAAATTCTATGAGATTCGTCAGACATGATTTTCCTTTCACAAATCTATGCTGACTTTGTCCGATCATTTCACCGCTTTCCAAATGTGCTGTTATCACATCCTTGATAACTGACTCCAGCAGTTTCCCCACCACTGACGTTAGGCTAACCGGTCTATAATTCCCCGGTTTCTCTCTCCCTCCTTTTTTAAAAAGTGGGGTTACATTAGCCACCCTCCAATCCTCAGGAACTAGTCCAGAATCTAACGAGTTTTGAAAAATTATCAGTAATGCATCCACTATTTCTTGGGCTACTTCTTTAAGCACTCTAGGATGCAGACCATCTAGCCCTGGGGATTTATCTGCCTTCAATCCCTTCAATTTACCTAACACCACTTCCCTACTAACATGTATTTCGCTCAGTTCCTCCATCTCACTGGACCCTCTGTCCCCTACTATTTCTGGAAGATTATTTACGTCCTCCTTAGTGAAGACAGAACCAAAGCAATTATTCAACTGGTCTGCCATGTCCTTGCTCCCCATAATCAATTCACCTGTTTCTGTCTACAGGGGACCTACATTTGTCTTTACCAGTCTTTTTCTTTTTACATATCTATAAAAGCTTCTACAGTCTGTTATTATGTTCCCTGCCAGTTTTCTCTCATAATCTTTTTTCCCCTTCCTAATTAAGCCCTTTGTCCTCCTCTGCTGAACTCTGAATTTCTCCCAGTCCTCAGGTGAGCCACTTTCTCTGGCTAATTTGTATGCTTCTTCCTTGGAATTGATACTATCCCTAATTTCTCTTGTCAGCCACGGGTGCACTACCTTCCTTGATTTATTCTTTTGCCAAACTGGGATGAACAATTGTTGTAATTCATCCATGCAACCTTTAAATACGGCGTGGAGCAGGCCCCAGCATTCCCACAACCGTGATTAACCCTTACTTAATCATGGGTCAATTTACAATGACCAGTATTCGGTAGATCGTTGGAAGGTGGGAGGAAACCAGAGCATCTGGAGGAAATGCACATGGTCACGGGGAGAAAGTACAAACTCCTTACAGACAGCAGCAGGAAATGAACTCTGATCTGCAATTATTGGTGCTGTGAAGTGACATGCTAACTGCCATGCTATCATGCTGCCCTAGCAACATTACTGAGCACGATAGTGAATCTGGAAACATTGTCACATGCAGAATAAATATTTCAGGTGATTGAAATACTTGCTGAGTCAAAAAGGTTAACAAAAAGAGCTGCAAATGGTTTCAGCTAATTATACTCCATGATCAAACTCCAGGGGAAGGTTTGACTCCGAGAAATGAACTACACTTGAAAGACATGTTTAATTTATATGTTTCAAATCAGGGTTTGACAAAGTATTGGGAAAACTTGGAGAACCCCAGCAAGGTATCAACACAGATTCTACAGGTCGTGATGTCAATACCCACAGTAATCTTGCTGCAGAACCAATCTAGTGTAAGCTTCAACCTCTCCCACATACGTTAAACAAAAGCAGACAGGGTGACAAGTTAGATACATCACATTCTAAGAGTTTTCAGAAAACAAAAAGAGAGTAATAGAGCTTTGACCAGCACCCGATCCAGACATTAGAAGTTTGGAGAGGAGAGGACTTCAATCAGGTCCGCCACCCGAAGATAAAAGGCAGGAGCAATTCACGGCAACGTAAAAGAGCTTTGACCAATGGCTAACTGGAATTTGGGATTAATTAGTAAAAGCAAATTAAAGGAAGGTAGGAGCAGGGGCAGCAGCCATCGTCTGAGTGGACATATTCAGAGTAGTGATCTTAAGGCTTTAGCTCTTCAAGGTTTCAGCAAAGAGAGGCTTCACTCAGAGAAAGTGACACAGCTCTGGCTAACAGGAGAAGTCAAATCCAACGTAAAAGCCAAAGAGAGGGTATATAATAGAGCAAAGGTTTAGTGGAAAGTTAGAGGATTGGGAAGATTTTTAAACCAAAAAAAAGTTATTAAGAAGGTAAAGATGAAATACAAAAGTAAGTTACCCAATAATGTTAAAGAAGCTACCAAAAGTTTCTTCAGATACATAAAACATAAAAGAGAAGCAAGAGTAAATATTGGACCACTGGAAAATGATGCAGTTAATAATAGGGGACAATGAAATAACGGATGAACTGATTAAATATTTTGCATCAGTCTTCACTGTGGAAGATACTAGCAGTATGGTGGAAGTTCCAGCTATTCGGAACATGAAGTGTGTGAAGTTACCATAACTAGAGAGATGGTTCTTAGGAAACTGAAAGGTCTCAAGGTTAGATAGCTCTACTCTTCCATTTCAACATGTTTGATCCATTTCTCTCTCAGTACCATTTCCCTGCCTTCTCCCTTGGTCCTTTCATGCCGGGACTAATCAAGAATCTATCAAATTCTGCCTTAAATACGCTCTGTGACTTGCCACAGACTTGCCACTTACCTTCAAAGGTACCTGTGGCAAAGAATTCCACAGATTCACCACTCTCTGGCTCAGGAAATTGCTCCTCATCTCCATTCTGATTAGACATCCTGAGGATGTGTCCTCTGGTCTTAGACACTTCCACCAACGGGAACATCCTTTCCACATCCACTCTATCAAGGTATTTCAATATTTGATGGGTTTCAATTTGGTCACTCCTCATTCTTCTAAATTCCGGTGAGCATGGGCCTTGAGAGATCAAATGCTCCTCATATGATAAGCCTTTCAATTGTGGAATCGTTTTCATGAACTGACTTTGAACCCCCTCCAGTTTCAACACATCCTTTCTTTGATAAAGAGCTGAAACTGCTCACAATACTCCAAGTGAGGTCTCACCAGTGCCTTATGAAGCCTCAACATTACATCCTTGCTTTCATCTTGGTACATGTGACCAAAATAAACCAATACCAAAACCAATACCAGTTACCACTTATCAATCTTATTCCTTCATAATCATGGATGTAAATCCTGGAGCTTGCTCCCCATTATAATTGAGGGAGTGTCACCATCAAAGGAATGATGGTAACTCACCATACCATTTCTACGGCAAAAGAGATAGACTATCGATGCTGGCCTTGGCAATCACACCTAAATTCTGAAAAATGAGTAAATATTAAATAAAGCAAGACCTGAAAAAGACCAGCTTCATTTTTCCAACTCTCATGAGGCTTGCTCTCACCAGTCGGTGGCAGGGTCCTATAATTGGAAACCATGTTATAAATATTTACCATGTGGCTGGAAAAGTCGATCTCTGCCACAGACTCCTTATTTTAATATTTCAATATACTTTTTATTATAAAGTACTTTGTGTCCTTCCAAGGTGTTGATTGAATGGTTACAGGGGAGCCATTGCGGTTGATAATACTTGACGTTTTATTTTGAAAATGAAAGCACAATTTTTTCACGCGAAAATCAGGCAACACTCTAAACCAGGATATCAACGAATTAAATCAAAAATAATTCTTGATCATTTAGTAGAAGCTCTTTGTATAAGAACACAATGCAGTTTTTCAGAAGCATATGTTAAGGTACTTAAAAGCTGACATGCTTAACACTCCACATGATGGAGCTTTAATGGTGACAATGAATAAAATGACTGACCTGCGATCAGAACTTCTCTTCGGAATTCTTGTGCTTGAAGGTTATTGTAGTTGCCGGCTGTTATAGTCACAAAACAGCATTGACACGAAAAGGGCAAAAGACAATCTATTGAAATTGTACATTTCTATGGGTGTCTGGGGAGAGCATTCTGACTAGTTGCATCACAGCCTAGTATAGACGCTCCAATGGTCAGGGTTGGAAAGAGCTGCAGAGGGTTGTAAACTCAATCAGTTCCATCATTGGCACTAGCTTCCTCACCATCGAGGACATCTTCAAAAGGCAATGCTTCAAAAAGGCAGCATCCATCATTAAGGGCACACCCCTCACCACCACCAATACCCATAAAATGTTCTCATCTCATTACTATCACCTGGGAGGACGTATAGGAGTGTGAAGACACACACCCAACAATTCAAAACCAGCTTCTTCCCCTCCACCATCAGATTTCTGAGTAGCCCAAGAAGCCATGAATATTAGTTTATTAAGTATTTGTTTTCAAAGATTCAAAATGCATTTATTATCAAGATGTGTATGCAGTATACAACCCTGAGATTCGCCGTCCCGTAGACAACCCACAAATCAAAGGAACGCCATGAAGCCCATTCAAAGCAAACAATGTGCAAAAAAAACCAAATCGCGCAAATGACAAAAAACGAGCAAAAAGCACACAGAATATTAAACGACAAACTGCAGTGACTTGAAATCGTCTAGCAATGTTCAGTTTAGCGCTGTGTCGTTCATTGACCGCAGACCGCAGAGCCAGTCCGTCCTGATCAAAATCAAAATTAAAAAGGAATAACCAGAAACCAGAAACACTTAACATGATCCGAAGACCCAAGGCTCCAGCACCTTCCGCCAGCAGCAGCGAGTGAGAGCAGTGAAACCCAGGTAGCCGACACTGACACCCAGTCGCTTTCCACTCTGGTCCATCTTGTTCGACACAAATCAATGAGATCAGCAAGAAACGGAGTCGATCACGGGTTTGGGCCCTGTCTCCAGTCTCTTTGGCTTGCAGGCCGCACACTGCTCCAAACCTCACCAAACTCTCTTGGAGACAGCAAAGTGCCAGATCACTCAACTTACCCAAAAACCCACCATCAAAATGTAAATGACAGGTTCCAAATGTATGCAGTTTAGTAGTAGAATCATATTTGAAAGAAGTAAGAGAAGAATTTATTGGCATGTAGCCTGGGGAAGAATACACACACAGGATAGCAAATACTTTTTTGGGGTCTTAAATTCCTTTATCTGTTTTAGATGTTTTAAAGCAGAAAGAGGGTATCAAAATAAAAATGACAAAATAAATTTTAAAGAACAGTTCCTACTATAACAATCTCAGTTTACCTTTTGTCCACACCCTTATTACGTATGCAGTATGAAAATAACTAAAACAAAATATACAAAGCAATATAATAGTGGCAATTCTAGAATAGACAATACAAACAATGTTAGAATCCCACCAACCCTGTACCTTATACACAGCATCGAAAATATGAATAAATACATCTCATCTTAACTAAGCGATATACTCACATTTGACACATATGTGCTTAACTTCCAAACACGTATAGGCTAGACCTTGAAATGAGTTCTCCTCGATCATGCTCGTAGGCCAAATAAGGAACTTTGCAATCACGCAATCCAGCGCTGATCAATTTTACTTGCAAAAATCTTTCCTCACCAAACCTGGGAAAAGTATTCGAATGTCGTCCTTTCTACAAGATGGCAACTCTTCGTCCTACTCCACCCAAGCAAAATGACATCACCACTTTCTCTTAAAGGCACAGGCAGCTATTTTACCATTACCAAGGTGAATTCATAAGTGCAGTTTAACAATAGAAAAATATATTTTATGCTCACCTGGTTACACTTATTTTTGTAATTTATTGTTTTTTTATGTCTTTACGCTGTACTGCTGCCACAAAACAACAAATCTCGAGTTACATGTCAGTGATAATAAACCTGATTCTGATCAAAAGTCTTTAAGGTGTGGGGTGTACAAAGAACCAGAGTCAGTCTCCAATGTACTGTTAAACTCAAGAGTGCGAGATTATAACAAGTAATAAAAGTTGAGGAAACACAGTAGTGTAGTGGTCAGTACATGCTTTACATTTAACGTTCCGTTATATTGGCTCGTGTATGTCTAGGGGAAATCCCGCCCAGCACCTGCTTCAACACTCCCCTCAGGGTCAGTCGCCGCCCGAATCAATCACAAACATCAATCATCAGCCAGCACACCCAGTAAATTTTAACAAATACACTTTATAGATATTACTAATTCTATGACATTAATATGCATTTGATACAGAGAGGAAAGTAATGGGAAAAAAAAGGCGCCAACACTTATCAAAGTCCAAGTTCTTCGTGCGCTACGTTGGAGCTCAATTCGACGTCAGACGACCACCCGAATTCCGTCGACTCACGGCTCGGGACCACCCTGAGTGATCGACCGGAGCCTCTCCACACGTCCGCCGTCCTCCTCGTCTCTCCTCTGACTCCCCGCCAAAACTCAGTCCACAGTCATATCATACAGCATGGCATCCGAAAACAAAACGATACATAGCCACCCATTGGCTAATAGGACCTTGTTATCTCATTTTAAAGTAAAACAAACTGTTAGCGCAAACTTTCTTCAGCGTTAAAACACAACAAAGCTGCATTCCCCAGATTAACATAACAAAATCGCCGTTTTAAATGTAACAAAAGAAAGACCCCATACATACATTACCAGCAACTCGGGTTCAATTCCTGCCACCGTCTGTGAAAAGTTTGTACGTTCTCCCCGTGAATGCATGGGTTTTTCCTCCAGGTGCTCTGGTTTCCTCCCACAGTTCAAAGACGTACTGGTAGGCAAGTTAATTGGTCATTGTAAATTGTCCCGTGATTAGGCTAGGGTTAAATTGGGGAACTGTTGGGCCTATTTCATGCTGTATCTAAATAAATAAATTATAGTAATATACTTAGTGATATTCATTAATGACTGAATACTGTATATATTCTGTTAACTTCATCTACAAAAAGAAAGGCGATTGATCAGAATGCGGAAACTATCGTGGAATTTTCCTGTTAGCAACAGCAGGAAAGATCCTCACCCGCATCATGAACAATCGGCTCAAGCCTTTAGCTGAGAAGATCCTTCCGGAGACACATACCAGTATTAGACCATCACGTGGAACAATCGACATGATCTTCACAATGTGACAACTACAAGAAAAATATCGTGAACAACTTCAACCTTTGTACATGGCATTCATTGACCTCACCAAAGCCTTTGACTCCATATCAAGGGAACTCCTATGGGATGTCCTATCCACCTATGGATGCCCTGAAAAGTACATTCGAATCCTGAGACTCCTCCACGATGGCATGCTTGCCACAGTCATGGTCAGCAACAGTAACTGTGAGTTATTTCAAGTTAGATCAGGAGTAAAACAGGGATGCGCGATTGCCCCAACTTTGTTCACCCATCTTCATTGCGACAATCATCCACATTATCAAGGACAACCTACACTCAGGAATCGAAATTGTCTACAGAACAGATGGCAGATTTTTCAATCTTGCCCATCTCAAGTCCAAAATGAAGATATCCACCAGTTCCCTGATCGAGTTCCAATACGCAGATGACAACAGTGTAGCAGCTCTTTCAGAAAACCACCTACAACAGATTCTGACTGCCTTCAACCGTGCATACATGAAACTTGAACTTACCATCAATTCCAAGAAGACTCAGATCATCTATCAACTGTCACCAACTCAGACAAATCGGATAAAACCATCAATTCAATTTGGCGAAACAACCCTGGAAAACGTGGACCACTTTCCATATCTTGGAAGTCACCTCTCCTCCAATGTCGACCTTAATGACGAGATCCGACATCATATTAAATGCGCTGGAACAGCTTTTGGACATTTCTGAACAAGAGTCTTTCATGATCACGACATCCGAACAGACACCAAAATGTTAGTGTACAAAGCAGTGGTAATCCCAACGCTCCTGTACGCATCAGAAACCTGGACAACATAACGACGACATCTGAAGGCACTTGAAAAGTTCCATGAATGTTGTCTTCGAAACATCTTAAATATCAGCTGGGAAGATAGAAGAACCAACGTCAGTGTGCTAAATGAAGCAAAAACAACGAGCATTGAAGCCTACATCATCAAGAACCAACTAAGATGGAGTGGTCATGTTGTTCGGATGAAAGACAAACATCTGCCGAAACAAATCTTCTACTCCCAGCTTAAAGAAGGCAAACGTAAAAGAGGCGGACAACAGAAGAGATTCAAAGACGTCTTAAAAGCCAACATGAAGAAATGGAACATCGACATCAACAATTGGGAAACCAATGCCAAGGACAAGAAACTCAGGCAAGCCATCATCCGAGAAGGAACAGAAAATTTCAAAGCCAATAGATGTACAAAATTAGAAGAAAAGAGAAGAAAATGGAAAGAGAGGCAGCAACAACCAAAGCCCGATCTGCCATCTGGAACTACCTGTCCTGAATGCAGAAGAACTTTCAAAGCCAAGATTGGAATCATAAGCCATTTGAGAGCCCATAAGTAGATCAACAGAACGAAGACCATCATCCTCGACCTCGAGGGATAGCCACGATGACGACGGCAAATTTCATTATGGGGAGTGTTCTGGTGAATATTTGAAGAAGTGGAGCATTACAGATACACGTCCAGCAATACAGAGAATGCCGGTTGGAATCGATCATGAATTTTGCCTCACAGCTGTCTACATGACACGCAAGCTGTCTATGGCAGGATGATGTGGAGAAGAAGCCGTTGCCCATGTTGTAGGCTCCCCCTCTCCATGCAGGAATAGCAGAGACCAATACAGTTTGGCACCGTCAGTGTTGCAGGTGTCGCCAGTCAGTATTGAACTCAATGTAGAACTGCCTCAGAGACCTTCCCTCAGGATTTACTCCCAAAGTCTTCCCCATGGCTGGGTATAGCCACAAGGCCAGGTTGGAGATCAGAGTTTTCCTTCTCCTAGATGAGCTGCCAACCACGGCTGATGACCCCCATCTGCCTGAAGTGACTGGCTTTATGACGCGATTAACCCATTTGCCCCTTCTCCTGTCAGTAGAAATGGTTTCGCCAGGTTTAGAAGCTAAGCCACATATGAAGGCCAGGAGTTGGACTTGGTTGTCAGAAACTATTTGAGATGCACACCATTCGGAGCATTTAATAGGTAGTTGGAGTTTATTTCCACTACCATCTCTCCCCCCTGCCCCCCCCCCGGCTATGAAGGAACCTTAAGGACATTGAATTAAGTTGTGGCAAATCCTCTTTGAAAAGTGAATTCTAAAATACATTGTGATTATACCAGAAAATTAGAATTCTTACTGTTCAGTTCAGAGAGTTAAAGACATGTCAAGAGGGTTTACAACAAGGAATTGTGGTAAAATAATTTGGCAGCATGCTACTAATTCTCAGAGGACTAGCTTACTAGGTTACTATTACTGCAGACAGATTACAAGTCAGTTTTTACAATATTTGCAGAGGAGTTGATAAAGAGGTGGTCAGAACAACAGGAATATGTTTCGCCAAATGTACTTTGGAAGTTAATTTGGGGAAAAAAGTCCAATTTTAAACATCAATTTATTTATGTTAATTAATTTCTGTTCTTCTTGTAGAACTGATTAGCATTTTTCCAACACACTGCATTTTGTATGCAGTTCTGCTCATCAACCCACAGGAAAGATATCAATAATAATGAAAGAATACAGAGAAAATTTACAAGGATGTTGCTGGGATTCAAGAACCTGAGTTATAGGGAGAAGCTGAATAGATTTGGACTTTATTCCACCGAGCATTTAAGAATGAGGGGAGATTTAATAGAGGTATACAAAATTCTGAGGGGTATAGATAAAGAAAACA
Source organism: Mobula hypostoma (assembly GCF_963921235.1). NCBI lineage: Eukaryota > Metazoa > Chordata > Chondrichthyes > Myliobatiformes > Myliobatidae > Mobula > Mobula hypostoma. Next base: position 4,560,859 of record NC_086103.1, read on the forward strand.
CAAGCACGCTATTTCCACTGAAGTTGAGTGGGACTACAACCAGAGGTCATGAGTTAGGGGTGAAAGGTGAAATGTTTAAGGGGAACATGAAGGGAAACTTCGTCGTTCGGAGTGCGGTCAGAGCAGGGACTGAGCTGTCAGCGGAAGTGGTGGATGAAGGTTTGATTTCAACATTTAAGAGAAGTTTGGATAAGTACATGGATGGTAGGAGTATGGAGGGCTATGGTCCAGTTTCAGGTCAATGTGTCTAGGGAGAATTGGAGAATAATAGTTCAGCACGTGCTAGATGGGCCAAAGGGTCCATTTCTGTGCTGTAGTTTCTCTCTCTCACTCAAAAAAACAAGATGAGGTGGTACTGCAGTGTAGCTGTTAGCATCAGCTGTAAGATCAGCTTTCAATTCCTGCCACTGTCAGTAAAGATTTTGTACGTTATCCCTGTGACCATGTGGGTTTCCTCCCAAAGCTCTGGTTTCCTCCTACGTTCCAAAGATTTATGGGTTAGGGATAGTGAGTTGCATTGGAGGTGTGACAACCCTTGCAGACTGTCTAGTGCAATCTTCACTGATTTGATTTGATGCAAATGATGTATTGCTCTGTATGTTTAGCTGTACACGTGACAACTAAAGCTAAGCTTTTAAATATAGAAGTATGCCTTTGACATTTACCGGCACACAACGATCTTAGTTGGAGTGTCCCTTCTAATCATGATTTGTCTTCATTCACAAAATTGACATGAAAATAATCAGAGGGAGCAGATGGTTAAAAAACTGTTTGTAATTATATGCAAGTGTTAAATTTTAATGAAGTGGCATTGATTAGAAGAAAATCCATCATTATCAGTGGGCTAATTTAATGACTGGTAGGTCCTCATCAATGAATTCTTTAGCCAGAGCATAGTGAATCTGTGGAATTCATTGCCAGAGGTCAAGTCATTGGGTATACTTAAAGTGGACGTGGATAGGTTCTTGATTAACCAGGGCATCAAAGGGTGCAGAGGGAAAGCAGGAGATTGGAATTGAGAGGGATAACAAATCAGCCCTGATGAAATGGCAGAGCAGTCTCTACAGGCTAAGTAGCCTAATTACGCTGCTACGTCTTATGGACTTACAGTCAACATTCTAATTACATTGGCATTTCCTATAAAATGATGGAAGAGGACAGGATTCATAAAGCTAACGATGGGTGAGTAATTTCAGGGTTTTGGTCCCAGAAAATGAAACTCTAGATTCAAATCAGAGACACAAAAGTGTCTAGTGATGCTGGAAATTCTGAGCAATACACACAAAATTTGAAGAAATCAGACAGCAATGATGGAGGGAAATGGACAGTTGACATTTCATGTCAAGACCCTTCAACTGGACTGGAAAGAAAGGCGACGGGCATCAGGAAGAAGGCAGAGGAGCCTCAGGACTCACATCACCAGAATCAGGACAGTTATTACACCTCAACCATCAGGCTCTTGAACCAAGGTGGATAACTTCAGTCAATTACCTCATCGCTGAAATCTTCCCACAACCAATGGACTCACTTTCCAGGACTCTTCATCTCATGGTCTCAATATTTATTGCTTGTATTTGCAAAGTTTGTTGCCTTTTGCACCCTGATTGAATGCCCAATTTGATGCAGTCTTTCATTGGTTCTATTACGGTTATTATTCTATTATGGATTTATTGAGTATATCTGTAAGAAGATGAATCTTCAGGCTGTATATAGTGACATATAAAATTAGTACGTTGATAATAAATTGACTTTGAACTTTAAAGAGTTGAGTGGGGAAGGGACTGAGCAAGAGTTAGCAGCTGATAGGCAGATGCTGGTTAAGGGGGGAGGGTAAGTCACAGGCAGGTGATGGGATGGGAGGCCACAGGCAGGTGAGGGAAGGGGAGATTGTGGGAATTCTGCAAGAATTTGGGAGGTGACAGTTGAAAGTGACAAGCAGCTGAAAAAAGTAGAATCTGATAGGAGAGGATTATAATCCATGGAACAAAGAGAAGGAAGTGAGGACTGAAACTCGGGAGGGGGGGAAGGAAAGAATATTTGAATGATGGGCAGATCGAGAGGGTGGGGTAGGGGAAATAAATGGGGCAATAGGGACAACGGGGACTGAGGGGAGCTGTTACCGTCAGGTTGGATACTACAAAAATGGACTATGAGCCTCCACTGGGCAGTAGAACAGGCTAGGGACAGACATGTTAAAGTGGGAGTGGGAAATGGAATTGACCTGGCTGGTATGACGGACAAGAACAGAGGTGCTTGCCAAAAAAAACATTTTCTTATCCTCCTGAATTTTTTTTGCAATGGAATTTAAACCCAGATACAGGCAATCAAGATTTCTTCCATTTTCAACTTCAGCTAACGTTGTCTTCAGGTCCTGAACAATCACCAGCACCTTCCAATCAACAGAGTGAAATAAATTGCACCTGTTTCCCGAGTGAAATGCTCTAAATTGACAGTGGGACAACGGAAAGTCACTGTTTGCCTCCGAGGCATTTTTGACATGGAAATCTTGAAATCTACCTCCTCAGAATAGAACATCGGCATCCATATACGTCAATGTGAGGCTCCATCACCCATCAGTACTAATTTTCCCAATGAGAAAGAATGTTATAAATAATCAATAAAGCAAACAAGAGCACAGGGTAACAGTTTAACAGTAATGCACTCTCAAATCCATTCCCACAGCAACCAACATCCGATCAACATCTCTCCCTAAATCAGTCAGCCACACCAGATGATGCCTCTCTATTATTAAGTATGATGTATTTTCATAAAATTACTCAGCTTTACTGGCCGCTGTTTGTGCCCCAATACAATAACGTTAATGCATTGAATTCATTATAGACTACATACTCCAACCGGTCTCATTGAAATTCAGATAAGTCACCCAGAAAATATTATTGTCGTCATTAATAGGGCCCTGCTAATTCGTTTACGTGGAGTTACATAAAACTAACAGTGTAGCAACAGGCCATTCACACCAAATGATTCATGTTTAAATACAAGCCTCCTCCAACCCCACTTCATCAGCTACAATTACCGACCCTTCTCATCCTCTTTTCCTCATGAGCATTACTAACTTCCAATGTTCCCTCTAAGGTGTGCACGTGTACGCACACACACCTTTTCCTACTAGCGCACAAAAGAATTTAAACTGAGCACAAAAAGTTGTCACCTCTACCTCACTGGCATGTTATGTGTATTTCACAATTGTATGCAACCACATTTCCTTTTCCGGTTTCTGATGCGAACGGTGTTGACAATGTGGAGTTTGTAATCATTTGTCTGCAGATTTTATGACTGGCTTACATATGCTGTTTTTATTGAAGAAATTATTCAGTGCTCACATGTTGTTGTCACTGGGCAAAAAATTGCACAGCATAAGATTTTTTGCGCATACTGGTCATTACAAATTAGAGGGAATATTACTAGCTTCCCTTTGAAAGCATTTATGTAATGGGCACATATTGACTATATTCTCATTTCTCCAAGATTGATAGATCTGTGTAAATTGCTTGTTAAAGCAGGAATTACTATTGGCTAATTATTGTCACATGAGTGTTTGTGTGCCATCCAGTCAGACATGCCATTCAACAGGATACTAAAAAGGGAAAAATCTGCTGTCTGATTTCTGCTCTGGTTTCCTCCCATGTTCCAAAGATGTGCAGGTTAGTAGGTTAATTGTCCACACAGGTGTAACTGAGCGGTGCAAGCTCGCTTGGCCAGAAGAGCTTGTTACCATGCTGTATCTCTAAATCATCATCTTCATGTGTTGTGTTGTATGACGTGGGCGATCATTGTCCTGACCACGATTGTTCTTGGCAAATTTTTCTACAGAAGTGGTTTCTCTGGGCAGTGTCTTTACAAGACGGGTGACCACAGCCATTATCAATACTCTTCCCATACTCAGTCCACAAGAGACCAATAACAGAATCAGGTTTATCATCACTCACAAATATCATGAAATCTATTTTTTTCTGCGGCAGCAGTACAGTGCAGTACATAAGATACTCCAGTACTGTGCAAAAGTCTCAGGCACCTTAGCTATATGTATGTGCTGAAGACTTTTGCACAGTACTGTACATTTAAATTATTGAAACACAATGTGAAATGCATCATTTTTGTCAATGACCAACACAGCCTGAATATGTGCATGCATGTCTCACCATGCTTCCAACGCCAATGTTAACGTGGCCACAACTTACTAACCGTGACGCGTATGCCTTGGATTGTGGGAGGAAACTGAAGCAGCTGAAGGAAACCCACACAGTCGTGGGGAAAATGTACAAGCTCCTTGTGGACAGCAGCGGGAACTGAAGCTGGCGGTGTAATAGTGTTTTCTATCCACCAAGCTGCTGTAGCACCTAATGTTGCTTCCCTAATCTTTGCCTCTATTTATGAAATCCAGGATTCTTGTTTTTCAAACACATTCTGAACTTATTCAACAAATAATATCCCTGATCCTTTGTGATTTTTAAGCACTATTTCTCACTTCTAGATTGCCCCTTTTTATTCTTCCAACTAAAATATATAATTTCATATTTCTCAGTCTTAAGTTTCATCAGCCACCATTTGCCAGTCCATCTATTTCTACTTGAAGGCTTAATCATGATTCACTGCTTCTCAATGGCTTTTGTCATCTGAAAACTGGGAAATTGTGCCTTGAGTATTGAAGTCTGGATCATAAATAATTATTAAGAAAAGCAATTTTTCTAGTCCTGATTTCTGCACAACTTCACTGTACATTTCCCCTTAGTTAGAGAAACAACCTTTCACTATCACGGATGCATCAGCAAGGGAGATGAGGCTGAGTACAGGGCTATGGTAGGAAACTTTGTCACATGGTGTGAGCAGAATTATCTGCAGCTTAATGTGAAAAAGACTAAGGAGCTGGTGGTAGACCTGAGGAGAGTTAAGGTACCGGTGACCCCTGTTTCCATCCAGGGGGTCAGTGTGGACATGGTGGAGGATTACAAATACCTGGGGATACGAATTGACAATAAACTGGACTGGTCAAAGAACACAGGCTGTCTACAAGAAGGGTCAGAGCCGTCTCTATTTCCTGAGGAGACTGAGGTCCTTTAACATCCGCCGGACGATGCTGAGAATGTTTTACGAGTCTGTGGTGGCCAGTGCTATCATGTTTGCTGTTGTGTGTTGGGGCAGCAGGCTGAGGGTGGCAGACACCAACAGAATCAACAAACTCATTCGTAAGGCAGGTGATGTTGTGGGGGTGGAACTGGATTCTCTCACGGTGGTGTCTGAAAAGAGGATGCTGTCTAAGTTGCATGCCATCTTGGTCAATGTCTCCCATCCACTACATAATGTACTGGGCGGACACAGGAGTACATTCCGCCAGAGACTCATTCCACCGAGATGCAGCACAGAGCGTCATAGGAAGTCATTCCTGCCTGTGACCATCAAACTTTACAACTCCTCCCTCGGAGGGTCAGACATCCTGAGCCAATAGGCTGGTCCTGGACTTACTTCATAATTTACTGGCATAATTTACATATTACTATTTAACTATTTATGGTTCTACTACTATCTATTATTTATGGAGCAACTGTAATGAAAACCAATTTTCCCCGGCATTAATAAAGTATGACTATGACTATGACTATGAAAGTGTTCCTATTTTTGCTTTAGATTTCCAGTATCTGCAGTTTTTGTCTATTTTGAGTTTCACTGTTACTCTCTGTTTCCTCTGTAACAAGGACTAAACAAGACAATAAAGCCAATGATTAGACCAGTCATAATCTTATTGAATTGCTGAATGAATTTACGTGAGAATACCTCTACTCTTGTTTCTTATTATCCCATGTACTTTGAGCAAGCAATTAAAAAGTCAAATTAAAATTTACTGTAAGGGGGTTGAAGTACAATGGAAAAATTGGTTGGATTTAGAGAGACTAGCAAAAATGCAATGTCAGGGTAGGATGTAATTGAGTTAACCAAAGGACCCGACCACTAACCTCAGCCACCATTTACACTTGCCCACACTGCACCAGAATATGTGGATCCTGGATCAGCCTCTACACCCCACCAACAGACAACCCCTTAGGAGAACATCATACTCGACTCAATACTTGACCTGGGAAGTTGTGCGACATATATTCATTGGATTAATTCCAGGAACAGAGGAATTCTACAATAAAGGGATTTGCCCCACACTCTCTGAAATTTAGAAGATAACAATTAACATTATTGTTGCCTTGAATAGAATTCCAAAAGGAATTGTTAGGGAAGAAGTTGAGAGGCTAGAACTAAGTCTACATATCTAGTATAGAGAAATATAGAGTAGAACATAGAACCACGCAGCAAAGGATAAGCCCCTCAGCCCATGAATGTGGCTGAACTAATTAAACTAAATTAGTAGTTAATCTCTTCTGTCCACACAATGTCCATTTCCCTTCATTCTCTGCACATTCATGTGACTATCTAAGGCCTATTAAATACCTCTATCATGATAATGTTCATGTGGTGGATATCTTGATGGCCACATAAACATTATCATTATTCTTCTGCAATCTTTTACTGCAGTAGCACGTCCCCTTCAAGGAGTGATGTTTTGTGCGTTCAGAAATGCTCTTCTGCACACCACTGTTGTAACACGTTGTTATATGAGTTACTACACCTTCCTGTCTGCTTGAACAAGTCTGACCATTTTCCTCTGATCTCTCTCGTTAACAAGGCATTTTTGTCCATGAACTGCAACTCAATGGAATATTTTTTGGCAGCATTTTCTGTAAATTCTAGAGGCTGTTGTGCACGAGAATCCCAGGAGATCAGCAGTTTCTGAAAACTCAAACCACCTTGTTTGGAACCAACAATCATTCCACGATCAAAGTCATTCAGGTCATGTTTCTTCCCCATTCTGATGTTTGGTCTGAACAAAACTGAACCTCTTGACCTTGCCTGTATGCTTTTATGCATTGAATTGCTGTCCCATGATTGGCAGATTAGATATTTGCATTAACAGGCAGGTGTACCTAATAAAGTGGCCACTGACTGTATGTCGTGAAATTTGTTGTTATGCAGTAGCAATACAGTGCAAAACATAAAATACTACTATAAGTTTCATTAAGAAATGTATAAACAATAAATGAAAAGTGCAGAAAGGGAGTAAAATAGTGAGATAATGTTCTTAGTTTCATGAATTGTCCAGAAATCTGATGGTGGATGTGAAGAAGCTGTTCATAAAATCTCAAGTATGTGTCTTCAAGCTCTTGTACTTCCTCCTAATGATTGCAATGAGAAGAGAGCATGTCCTGGGTGATGGGGATCCTTAACGTTGGATACTGCATTTTTGAGACATTACCTTTTTCAGATTTCCTCAGTGGTGGGGAGTCAGGCGCCCATGAAGGAGCCGAATGAGTTTACAACCCTCTTTTCTGATCTGTACATTGGTGTCTTCATACTAGACAGTAATGCAACCAGTCAGAATGCTGTAGAAATCTGCGAGTGTCTTCGGTGATATAGTAAATCTCCTCAAACTCCTAATGAAGTATAGGTACTGGTGTGCATTCTTTGTGATTGCATCAATATCTGGGCTTTCCCCCATGCTGTTCTTAACAGAGAATGGCAAAATTGTGAAGCCTCTCAGAAGGCATGTTGAAGTGGAAGACACAGGAGACTGCATATGTGGAACCAAGAGCAACAAATAATCTGCTGGAGGAACTGAGTAGGTCAAGCAGCATCTGAGGGATGAAGGAATTGTCACTGTTTCTGGTCGAAACCTTTCATCAGTCCAGCAGAACCTGGACACAACTTCCTAGTGAATGTGGAAAATCACAAGGTATTAATTTGAAGAAAGTTATCAAGGTTTTTTCTGTTTAATATACATCCCTCAATCAATCACAAAAATCATCACATTGTTTTTCATGGGAGCTTGTTATGTGCTGACTGGCATTATTACAGAGATTACGCTTAATATGTACTCCATTGATTCTAGAGTGCTTGGACATGTTCTGAAAGGAATGTGGAAGGTGTAGCAAATGCAAATCACTTTTCCCCTTCATTTGTTTAAAACCAAAATCAAAAATAACATATTTTGTTTTGGAGGAAAAAATATGTGAACCAGTTAATGGGACCCGTGAAGGTAAAAAATAATGAACCAAATCTCATGTTTATCCTTCCTTACAGTTTGTGGCATGTGGTTTCAGCTTCAGAATTTACTGAACAGTTAATTTAAAATGTTATTACACACCGCCTACTATTAACAACAGTAAAGTTTGAAGCCTGATCCTTCCATGGGACATATAAAAAGGGAATGTTCATTACTAGCTGTGCGAAAGGTACAGCAGCATATTATGTCACAGCACGAAACATTACCGCCATTGTCTCTGTATTCTATTTCAAAGGATTCAATGGCTCATTGTTAAGAAAATCATTGCATTATATGTTTAACATAAAATCAAACATAATTTCATAATATTCTCTGCACACCAATCAGATTCATGGTAATACACACACGATGCTTTGGTTCTGTCTTCACTAAGGAGGACATAAATAATCTTCTGGAAATAGTAAGGGACAGAGGGTCCAGTGAGATGGAGGAACTGAGTGAAATACATGTTAGTAGGGAAGTGGTGTTAGGTAAATTGAAGGGATTGAAGGCAGATAAATCCCTAGGGCCAGATGGTCTGCATCCCAGAGTGCTTAAGGAAGTAGCCCAAGAAATAGTGGATGCATTAGTGATAATTTTTCAAAACTCGTTAGATTCTGGACTAGTTCCTGAGGATTGGAGGGTGGCTAATGTAACCCCACTTATTAAAAAAGGAGGGAGAGAGAAACCGGGGAATTATAGGCCGGTTAGCCTAACGTCGGTGGTGGGGAAACTGCTGGAGTCAGTTATCAAGGATGTGATAACAGCACATTTGGAAAGCGGTGAAATGATCGGACAAAGTCAGCATGGATTTGTGAAAGGAAAATCATGTCTGACGAATCTCATAGAATTTTTTGAGGATGTAACTAGTAGAGTGGATAGGGGAGAACCAGTGGATGTGGTATATTTGGATTTTCAAAAGGCTTTTGACAAGGTCCCACACAGGAGATTAGTGTGGAAACTTAAAGCACACGGTATTGGGGGTAAGGTATTGGTGTGGTTGGAGAATTGGTTAGCAGACAGGAAGCAAAGAGTGGGAATAAACGGGACCTTTTCAGAATGGCAGACGGTGACTAGTGGGGTACCGCAAGGTTCAGTGCTGGGACCCCAATTGTTTACAATATATATTAATGACTTGGATGAGGGAATTAAATGCAGCATCTCCAAGTTTGCGGATGACACGAAGCTGGGTGGCAGTGTTAGCAGTGAGGAGGATGCTAAGAGGATGCAGGGTGACTTGGATAGGTTGGGTGAGTGGGCAAACTCATGGCAGATGCAATTTAATGTGGATAAATGTGAAGTTATCCACTTTGGTGGCAAAAATAGGAAAACAGATTATTATCTGAATGGTGGCCGATTAGGAAAAGGGGAGGTGCAACGAGACCTGGGTGTCATTATACACCAGTCATTGAAAGTGGGCATGCAGGTACAGCAGGCGGTGAAAAAGGCGAACGGTATGCTGGCATTTATAGCGAGAGGATTCGAGTACAGGAGCAGGGAGGTACTACTGCAGTTGTACAAGGCCTTGGTGAGACCACACCTGGAGTATTGTGTGTAGTTTTGGTCCCCTAATCTGAGGAAAGACATCTTTGCCATAGAGGGAGTACAAAGAAGGTTCACCAGATTGATTCCTGGGATGGCAGGTCTTTCATATGAAGAAAGACTGGATGAACTGGGCTTGTACTCGTTGGAATTTAGAAGATTGAGGGGGGATCTGATTGAAACGTATAAGATCCTAAAGGGATTGGACAGGCTAGATGCGGGAAGATTGTTCCCGATGTTGGGGAGGTCCAGAACGAGGGGTCACAGTTTGAGGATAGAGGGGAAGCCTTATAGGACCGAGATTAAGAAAAACTTCTTCACACAGAGAGTGGTGAATCTGTGGAATTCTCTGCCACAGCAAACTGTTGAGGCCAGTTCATTGGCTATGTTTAAGAGGGAGTTAGATGTGGCCCTTGTGGCTACAGGGGTCAGTGGCTATGGAGGGAAGGCTGGGTTCTGAGTTGGATGATCAGCCATGATCATAATAAATGGCGGTGCAGGCTCGAAGGGCCGAATGGCCTACTCCTGCACCTATTTTCTATGTTTCTATGATGCTGTCGGGACACAGCAGGTCAGGCTATGGAAAGGGAAAAAGAGTTGACGTTTTGGGTCGAGACCCATCATTAGGAATCCTGCTTACATGCTGAGTCTCTCCAGCATTTCGTGTGTGTTGCTCTGGATTTCCAACATCTGCAGAATCTGTTGTGCTTATGATCAATTTCCTAATGTTTCATCCATTCTGTTCCACTGACTATAACCTATGATGCATGATCTAGAGACCAGAAACAATTCTTTCCAGCCATGGGCTAATATTTCAGTTCTACAAAACCCTGGTTCTACCTCACTTGGAATATTGTGTTCTGTTCTGATCATCTCATTACAAGGATGACAAAGCTTTAGAGAGCATGCAGAGGAGACTTACCATTTTGCTGCCTGGATTAGACAGCATGTCTTATTATAATAGGTTGAGTGAGCTGGGCTTTTCTCTTTGGAATGAAGGAAGATGAGAGGTGACTTGATAGCGAAGTACAGGATGATAAGAGTCATAGATCGAGTCAACAGCCAGAGAATTTTTCCCAGGATGGAGATGGCTAATACAAGGGGACATAATGTTAAGGTGATTGGTGGAAAGCATAGGGGAGTGTCAGAGGTAAGTTCTTTACAAAGAGAGCATTGGGTACATAGAACACCCTGCCCGAGGTGGCAGTACAGGTAGATACATTAGGGGCATTTAAGAAACTCTTAGATAGGCACATGGATGATAGAAAAATTGACGGTTATGCAGAGGGGAAGGGTTAAATTGATCTCTGAGTACATAGGATAAAAGGTCAGCACAACACTGTGGGCTAAAGAGCCTGTATTGTGCTGCAGTGTTCTATGTTGTATGTGTATCGGCACACCTGGTCTCAGAATTCAGACTATAAAGAAGGAAGTCTAAGGTGGGAGTCTGAGAGTGGCTGGGGTAATGAGCCTTACCTGGGACCGATATATAATCACACTGCTGTGACTCAATAACTCACATATGGGCCAGAGCAGAAAGGATACGATAGAGAAAAGAATTAGTAAACTAGCAATGATTATCCAATAATCATGTTTGCCACTAACAATACTGTTTGTTTTAAAATCATAGAAGTATTTGGAATTTTAGATATACTCATTCCAGGAACGTCACCAGCACTGACAATGGCAGAATGTGTTGCTCTAAAACTAAGGAAAAGCTTAAGATTAAGGGGTCTGGAGTAACCTTGGCTTCTAAAAATTGGATAATGATGACAGTCCTGCCAAAGGGTTTGGCATGAAACATCGACAGTCCGTTTCCACCCCACCCCCCCCCCGTTCCAGTCCTGATGAAGTGTCTCGCCTCGGGACCGCAAACTTTTATTTCCCTCCACAGATGCTGCACGGCCTGCTGAGTTCCTCCAGCATTTTGTGTGAGTTATTTTATTACCATTGGCTTAGCTTATGTGAAATTAGTTGTTATGCAGCAGCACTATAAACATGCCAAACATATAAAATCTCAATGAATGAGAAAAGGTAAAAATAATGAGGCAGACTTCATGGGCTCATGGACTGTTCAGGAACTTGAACTTGTGACAATGAGACATAGAAACATATAGACATAGAAAACATAGAAAATCTACAGCACAATACAGGCCCTTCGGCCCACAAAGTTGTGCCAAACATATCCTTACCTTAGAAATTACTAGGGTTACCCATAGCCCTCTATTTTTCTAAGCTCCATGTACCTATCCAAAAGTCTCTTAAAAGACCCTATCGTATCCGCCTCCACCACCGTTGCCGGCAACCCATTCCATACACTCACCACTCTCTGCATGAAAAACTTACCCCTGACATCTCCTCTGTACCTACTCCCCAGCACCTTAAACCTGTGCCCTCTTGTGGTAGCGATTTCAGCCCTGGGAAAAAGCCTCTGACTATCCACACGCTGCCTGGCCTGCTGAATTCCTCCAGCATTTTGTTTGTTGTCCGGATTTCCAGCATCTGCCAATCTTCTCTTGTTTGTCATGATTGTAAATGACGGAAGATTTTAAATGAATAAGATAGGCCTTCAACTTGCTTATATCTATTTTTTTCATGGGATTTGAACTCATGTCTCATGAACTCGCAAAACAGCACAACTATTACACTATCATTTAAATAAGCTTGATGTCTGGGCATCCCACAGTGAATATCAACATAATTAGCTCTGCAGACATTCCTGAAATTTGCAGAGACTGGAGGCCCCTTCTGTGCCCATTGGCTGCACAGTCTCTTCCAGAGGGCATGTGGAGTCCCACCTCCCTGAGTGTCTTTTTGTACTTGGCACTCCCTTCCCCGCATGACTTCTCTTGAGCCTTGGCAAAATAGGCTGCCTTGCAATCCTATTTGGAACTTCACTTATGGTGGAAACAGGGTTAGGTACCCAACATGAAACCACTTGCCATTTTCCCCAGTGTAGCACTGCAATTCAAGCTATGGGTCCCAGTCTGAACAAGCTTCATTCAGGCAGATTCTAACCCAAGTGCAAAAAGACACATGTCAATCTTAACATCATCAAAGTTCAAAGTAAATTTATTATCAAAGTATGTAGATGTAACTAAGTGAGATTTATTTTCTTGCAGGCATTCACAGTAGAATGCAGAAATACAACAGAATCAATGGAAAACTACACATAGAGACTGACAAGCAAAGCCAATGTGCAAAAGAAGACAAACTGTTCAAATACAAAAAAAAACAAAAGAAAAAAATAAATATGTAAATAAATAATTCCGAGAACATGAGTTGTAGAGTCCTTGAATGTGAGCCCATAGGTTGTGTTGTGGGGTGTAAAATTATCCTTTCTGAAGTGAAGTTGAAGTTATCTTTCCTGGAGTAAGGTGGTTTCCAAGAAGAGCTATCTTCAGCAGTGCATGATGCTCTCCGAGAAGAGCTATCTTTCCTGGATCCTGGATGATTTTCTTACAATGTTTCTGTGGTCATTGTTACTTTGGGCAGGTAATAGTGGAACAGATTGTGCAGTAGCAGCCCACCAGTCAAAAGTTCAAAATTCAAAGCAAATTTATCATCAAAGTACACACGTATATGTTTACCATATACTACCCTAAGGTTCATTTTATTGCAGGCATTCACAGTAGAACAAGTAATTACAATAGAATCATTGAAAATCTACACATAAAGGCTGATAAGCAACTAATATGCAAAAGAAGACAAACTATGAAAATGCAAACAAATAATGATACTAATAAATACGTAAATAAATAATATTAAGAACATGAGTTGTAGAGCACTTGAAAGTGAGTCCATAGGTCGTGTTCAGTGATCAGCTCAGTGTTTTAGTGAGTGAAGTTGTTCACGCTGATTCGAGAGCCTGATGGTTGAAATGTAATAACTGTTCTTGAACCCAATGGTGTGGGACCTAAGACTCCTGTATCTCCCTCCGGAGGCACATGAGGCAAATGTCCCTTCAAGAAGAGTGGCAGAATGGTGCAGCCAGTAGAGCTGCAGCCTCACAGTACCAGGGACCCACCCTCAGGTGTGGAGTTAGGACGTTCTGTCTGTGACTGTGTGCATTTATTTCAGGTGCTCTTGTTTCCTTTCGCTTCCCAAAGATATGTGGCTTGTTAGGTTAATTGACCATTGTAAATAGTCCTTACTGTGCAGGTGAGTAGGCAGAGCCTGGGGGAAGATAACGGAAACATCGTGCGAAATTAAAAAAACTGAGATTGGTGTAGAACTGGTGTAAGTGTATGGTTAATGGACAGTCCATATTTAGAGAGACAAAGGAGCTGTCTCCATGCTTTATTAATTTATTTAGAGATGCAATGTGGAATAGGATGACGCCCAGCAACCCCCGACAAATGCGATGAGCGCTAACCTAATCACAGGACATTATACAATGACCAATTAACCTACAGAACCCGGTATGTCTTTGGATTGTGGAAGGAAATCAGAGGACCTGGAAAAAACCCACGCATTCCATGGGGTGACATACAGAAACTACTTATGGAATGGCAACGGAATTTTACTCCAAACTCCAGAATGCCCCCAAGCTCTGATAGAGTTGCACTAACCACTACACCATGCTTAGGGACATAAGATTTATGCTCCTTAGATTCTACTTATGAAAAATAATGAATGTAATAAATTAATGTGAACAATAAATTAAAATTTTATTTCAACTTCAGATTCAGAATCAAGTTGATTATCATTGACATATATCATGTTGTTTTAAAAACGCAAACATGAGGAAATCTGCAGATGCTGGAATTTCAAGCAACACACATCAAAGTTGCTGGTGAACGCAGCAGGCCTGGCAGTATCTCTAGGAAGAGGTACAGTCGACGTTTCGGGCCAAGACCCTTCGTCAGGACTAACTGAAAGAAGAGCTAGTAAGAGATTTGAAAGTGGGAGGGGGAGGGGGAGATCTGAAATGATAGGAGAAGACAGGAGGGGGGTCCCAGCCATGCCTGCCTTTTTGTTGGCTTTGTGGAACAATCTATGTTCCAAACCTGTTCTGGTATCTGTCCCCCACTTTTCCTTCGCTACATCGACGACTGTTTTGGCGCTGCTTCCTGCACGCATGCAGAACTCGCTGACTTTATTAACTTTGCCTTCAACTTTCACCCTGCCCTCAAGTTTACCTGGTCCATTTCCGACACCTCCCTCCCCTTTCTTGATCTTTCTGTCTCTATCTCTGGAGGCAGCTTATCTACTGATGTCTACAATAAACCTACTGACTCTCACAGCTATCTGGACTATTTCTCTTCTCACCCTGTCCCTTACAAAAATGCCATCCCCTTCTCGCAATTCCTCCGTCTCCGCCGCATCTGCTCTCAGAATGAGGCTTTTCATTCCAGGACAAGGAAGACGTCCTCCTTTTTTAAAGAAAGGGGCTTCCCTTCCTCCACCATCAACTCTGTTCTCAAACCCATCGCCCCCATTTCACGCACATCTGCTCTCACTCCATCCTCCCGCTATCCCACTAGAAATAGGGTTCCCGTTGTCCTCACCTACCACCCCACCAGTCTCCGGGTCCAACATATAATTCTCCGTAACTTCCGCCACCTCCAACAGGATCCCACCACTAAGCACATCTTCCCCCCCCCCCACGCTTTCCGCAGGGATCGCTCCCTACACGACTCCCTTGTCTATTCGTCCCCCCCATCCCTCCCCACCGATCTCCCTCTTGGCACTTATCCTTGTAAGCGGAACAAGTGTTACACATACCCTTACACTTCCTCCCTCACTGCCAGTTAGGGCCCCAGACAGTCCTTCCAGGTGAGGTGACACTTCACCTGTGAGTCGGCTGGGGTGATATACTGCGTCCGGTGCTCCTGATGTGGCCTTCTATATATTGGCGAGATCCGACGCAGACTGAGAGATCATTTCACTGAACATCTATGCTCTGTCTGCCAGAGAAAGCAGGATTTCCCAGAGGCCACGCATTTTAATTCCACGTCCCATTCCCATTCTGATATGTCTATCCACGGCCTCCTCTACTGTAAAGATGAAGCCACACTCAGGTTGGAGGAACAACATCTTATATTCCGTCTGGGTAGCCTCCAACCTGATGGCATGAACAATGACTTCTCAAACTTCCGCTCATGCCCCACCTCGCCCTTGTACCCCATCCGTTATTTATTTTTTTATATTCACACATTCTTTTTCTCCCTCTGTCCTTCTCACTGTACCCCTTGCCCTTCCTCTGGGCTTCCCCCTCCCCCTTTTCTTTCTCCCTGGGCCTCCTGTCCCATGATCCTTTCATATCCCCTTTGCCAATCACCTGTCCAGCTCTTGGCTCCATCCCTCCCCCTCCTGTCTTCTGCTATCATTTTGTATCTCCGCCTCCCCCTCCCACTTTCAAATCTCTTACTAGCTCTTCTTTCAGTTAGTCCTGATGAATAGTCAACCTTTTCAACTCATTTACCAAAGTGCATGACCATACACTTCCTGACACTGTATACCATCTGCCATTTCTCCTAATCTGTCCAAGCCCTTCTGTTGCCTCTCTACTTCCTCAATACTACTGGCCCCCTCCATCTATCTTCATATTGTCTGCAAACATTGCAACAATACCACCGGTTCTATCATTCAAATCATTGACATACCATAAGACCATAAGACCATAAGGCAAAGGAGCAGAAGTAGGCCATTCGGCCCATCGAGTCTGCTCCGCCATTTTATCATGAGCTGATCCTTTCTCCTATTTAGTCCCACTCCCCCGCCTTCTCACCATAACCTTTGATGCCCTGGCTACTCAGATACCTATCAATCTCTGCCTTAAATACACCCAATGACTTGGCCTCCACTGCTGCTCGTGGCAACAAATTCCATAGATTCACCACCCTCTGACTAAAAAAATTTCTTCGCATCTCCGTTCTGAATGGGCGCCCTTCAATCCTTAAGTCATGCCCTCTTGTACTAGACTCCCCCATCATGGGAAACAACTTTGCCACATCCACTCTGTCCATGCCTTTCAACATTCAAAATGTTTCTATGAGGTCACCCCTCATTCTTCTAAACTCCAAGGAATACAGTCCAAGAGCGGACAAACGTTCCTCATATGTTAACCCTCTCATTCCTGGAATCATTCTACGAGGGGTGATTGATAAGTTTGTGGCCCAAGGTAGAAGGAGATGAGTTATACAGCTCTTGTTACATGCATGTGCAGTTCAACTCTTTGAGTGAAAATGCAGAAAGTTTGAAGTTAATAACTCGTCTTCTTCTGCCTTAGGCCACGAACTTATCAATCACCCCTGCTGTGGACCACTTCTGGATGTCCAAGACACCGACTTCTACAAAGAAGGGATCCATATGCTCCACGACTGCTGGACTAAGTGGGTAAACGTAGGAAAAATAAATGTGCTAGGTTTTCTAAAATTGACTCCTTCTACCTTGGGCACGAACTTATCAATCACCCCTCGTATGAGGTAAAATGAATCGGTCCCAACACAGACCCCTGAGGAGCACCACTAGTCACTGGCAGCCAGTCAGTAAAGGCTCCTTTCATTCCCACTCTTTGCCTCCGCCCAATCAGCCACTGCTTTATCCATGCTAGAATCTTTCCTGTAATCCCATGGGCTCATAGCTTGTTAAGAAGCCTCATGTGTGGCTTCTATACAAAAGCCCTTCTGTATATTCAAGTACACAACATCAAGCGATTCTCCTTTGACTATCCTGCTTGTTACTTCTTCAAAGAATTCCAACAGACTTGCCAGGCAAGATTTTCCCTTGAGAAAACCATGCTGACTACGGCCTATTTTATTATGTGCCTCGAAGTATCCTGAGACCTCATCCTTAATAATTGGCTCCAAGATGTTCCCAACCAC